>NC_051157.2:69149022-69449022 GCF_013339745.2 Dermacentor silvarum | reverse complement strand
TTTGAAAGAATAAATAGCAAATCCACTACGACGCCAGAGTGGAAGGAGGGAATGAACGAGGTCGCTTTAGGCCCGTGACGACAGTCGACGTGGATTTGTTCAGTGGCGGCCGCTGAATTGCGTAGACGCTACATCAACGACATCCTGGCATCATACTGCAGCAAACTGATGCGGGTATGTTTCAGGAGTAGACTTTTCTTAACCCGAATAAATAGCATAATAATCTGTCTGATTCTGGAGCAAGTTCATAAGGGCCTCACGCATGCTTGTAAGAATCTAACGATTTCATTTTTTTCTTATCACTCATACCCTCTAATGTGTTTCTCATTAACCAGATGTATAAAACTAATTTTCTTGGATGCCCTTTAATATGCATGCTTGACTCGAACTTGTGCATGAAAGATAATATTAAAGTTGTAGTCGCTTGCAAACGCCGATGGCCCAATATTTTTTGAAATTTACACGCCTGCAGTTCAGAGGAGGAAGGGAGGCGGGTCGTTAGGCAGGGCTGAAAGAATAATTAATCAAAGGGAAAGAGAAGGTCGTGACACTAGAGCATGGTTAATTTTTCCTAAGCATCAATCTGATCATGTGCATGGACACTTTGTTGTCTACAGTAACGAGAAGAGAAATTAGAACGGACTTTGAAGCTAACATTTCATTGAATACGTAAGAATATGTAGGAGGTGCTATAGACCCGCCTTTCGTGTTCGGCGGCGTTGTCAAATCTGAGAAAGGCTTAAGAGTTTTCCTAAATGCCCTCGCGAATAATGACAAATGTTTGCCGGTTTGATATAATAATGTTCCATGCATTTCCCTGCTTTGGGTACAGTAAAGTTCCATGTATTTCCTTGCTTTGTGCACAAACGCGAGTAAAAGTTTGGAGACTGCGGCACCAGCAAAAAATTTAAATATATTCAAGCACATTGGTCAAACACGTGCACGTAGGCACGCGCTCTTGATTTAAGCCGGAACGTCCAGCCTGCGAAGAAAAAATTTAATCGTGGCACCTTCGGTCCACAAACTTTTGCTCGCGACTGTACATTATCATCTTTCACTAGCCGGCCTTCTAACGGAGGCCATATACGTCTTACACTTTACCCGAGATGAGCAACTGCAATTCCTAGGGAGCCTACTAGCAATTCCTTTCTTTACTGACATTTTAACGCGAAAGCGTTAAGGGCCCCGTGTCGCAGAAAATCCGGCGCTGGCGTTGGCATCCGTGGCGAAAAAAATCATCCACAGCAACTACGACCACGCAGGCCCTCTGCGTGGCGCAAGGTGTTAGCGAAGAAGAAAAATCATCCCAAACCACCCCGACGGCGCAGGCCTTCCATGTGGTGCATGGTTTTGGTGAACAAAAATTGAATTTCTCGCAGTTAAATCCGTCAGAAAAATGGAAAAGTACGACTTAACCACAACCTACAGACATGGGTAGCGTGGGATTGCATTTTGAATTTACGAAAAAAAACGTAATTCTGTTACGAGGAAACTCAAACACAAACCCCTTTTCCAGCATTTCTACCATAGCAAAACCACGCACTCGGGTAATTTACTTGCGAAAATGCTATCCAAATGGTGCTCGCATCCTCGGCAGGTCAAATTGGGACTTGGCCTGCCTAATGCGTTTTGGATACGCGCGTCGGGGCCATAGCAAACAATAATAAAATAATAAAAAAAGGTGCTAGGGCCTTCATGATTTTATTATAATAATATTGACCTTGGAAAAACGTATTCCCAGCAATGCACTTCTGTTTAAAAGTGAAGCCGGCTTTAAGGGGATTGGTGTAAGCTTGGTCTTTGTAAGCTGGCTTGCCCTCGTTCGGTGTGGCGGTGAAGCCAATTGAAACAAAACTGTGATGCGAACGGGGCCCGATAACGCTACCTCGTTCCACTCTTAAAGGTGAAGCTTGAGCGTCCTTCAATTATTTTTTTTTCACACATGTCTATGCAATGCAGCGTCGTGTGTGGCAGAAGTGGACCACAAATGTAAGGAAGTAAATGCACGTTCAAAGGCCATACATAAACAATGCGCTTGGATGGCTTGCGTCGCCAATACATGGCTGAGACGGCAAAGGGTGTATAACCAGGATTATATTGCACGGGAGAAGCGTAGTGAAGACATCATCGGACAGCAACACACGTACAATGGGCTTCGTTTACGTGCTGTAGGCGCAGGTGCTGAGATATCGGATAGAAAAAGCACCCCTTGCTAACAAAAAATTTAAAAATAAATAAACTCGGTAAAGAGGGTGCAGGCAGCGACGCGGATATTTGCTGTCACGGCAAGCCGGCCGCGAGGAGATGACCACGGGCAAGGTTAGCAAGCCAGTCTTTAATTAAACGCGGTTCGCCGGTCAAAACAGGCTATGTGGGAGTCAGGCCGCGATCGAAAATTACCTGCAGCGTCCATAAAAAAAATAAAAAAACAGCATGCAGCCACTGTAATTTCCAGCGTTGGAACACATCGACCCCTCAGGTAAACGAGCTCCTGAATGTGAAAGCGTTCACTAACCGGAAGCTCAGAAGCAGAGCTTGCCGCATCACGCTAGGATGAGAAATTACGTACGGCTGACTACCTGCACCGATAGATACATTTTCTCATTGCTTGAGCGGGATACCTTTAGAATTAGCAGAAGATGCATCACCGCGTTTACGCCGCCATTGCCGGTAGTCCACACGCTGATATCATTGCCCGTAGAAGTGGTGTTCTCTATAATATAAACGCTGTGTTCTGGCGTCCGCAATTGAGAAGTGTTTTTTTTTTTAGAAAAAAATAATCAGACACATAAGTTCAGGAATCATCGTGAATATGCTTATCTGTAGGTAATGCTTGGTTTCTTATGCTACGTAGACATCTTGCGCTTACGTGCGTTTATTAACGCTTTGCGTTCTGCGTCAAGTTCAGTGCACTCAAGCGATTAATGGTCGATGTCACCAAGAGCTTGACAGTCACCACATGACGACGGAAATTGCACTGCCCCGCTGCACTTCCAGCGTAGCTCTGTACGCAAACTTCACAGTTTACATTTTGTTCCCGCGATAACACAGGATATTTAAGAGAGGACATTCGGCTACTGCTCAGATTAATCCGATATACACCTTAAAAAACGTTTGCGCCCTTTGGGGCTTATCTTGTCCCAAAACCACAATCGTCATCTGTCTTGTGCGCATTTCCTTTCTTTAACGCTGCGAGCCCGGTACTTCAAGGTCCCCAACGGCATGCGCGTTATCAGAATGGCATTGCATTCTTGACAGAAAAGTAGCGAGCGCTGAGTTTTCAAGAAAGTAAACTCAAGCAAGGCTGATGACGATAATCGTTGTCGAACGAGATAAGCCCCAAAAGGTGCAATATTTTTGAAGAGTGTACAAAACTAGAGTGGGAATGCTAAGGCTTGAAGGTTCACATAATCATGGCTGAGTGACGTGACCTACACCGCAGGAGGAATCGAAGCAGCAAGGCTGGCATATAGAGGATAAAAACTGGAATTACATTAATTAAAAACATACTTACAAATTTGTTGTTTCTGGACTCTCTTTGAGTCTCCCCCTGGCTAACAGGGGACCGTATGGCTCTTAAAGTAGTTTTATGTGTGGAAGAGATCAATCAATGAGCGAGTTCTTGTGAGAGTATCTTGAAGATGTCGGCGTGATCTGTGGTTAGTCCGCGGCCTCAATAACCGGCTCCTTCGTGCAGGTAGCTATCCTCCGCTTGTCACTGGGGCTTCATTCCATGTGGGGAAAATTCCGGCAGAAAAGAGTTGATCGTGGTTCTTAGCTTCGCCGCAGCGTTCCAGGCATGCGTCCTTCAATCTTCACAATCACTCTCTCTATCGGCAATCCTGAGCGAAAATGCTGGGCTCTGCTCACAGGTGGAAGTTGTTGGGCTGCACAAAAAACGAGTACAGAATTATGGTTGTGCCGCTAGTCGTATACGTGCCGCAAGCATTCCCGGTATGTTTACTCGCCACCTTGTGAGCAGAAGTGGCGGTGTGACCATCTCACGGCCAATTATCTCGCACAAAAGGCGTGCAAGGCATTGGCGGTCATGTGAATGGTTGCTAATCCCCGCAAGCCTTTCGGCACGATGACGCAGAACCTTTCGTACGGAAGCGCTGGGAACGTCTCACGCTTGGATCAACTAACCTGCCAAAAAAATCTGCAGGATAAAGATGGTCTTGCCGCTGGTTTTATGTAGTATCGACTCGGTAAGCGGACTCGCCACCACACGGAACGGAAGGAATTGGGCTATACAACACCGTTGAAGGAAATTTAATGGTTTAATAGTTTGTGCAGACGAAACTCATCAGGCAGCCTGCATGCTTTCAGGGTGAAATCTGGAAGCATTGCAAGCCGAGCCGGTAGGCTGATCATAACTGGAACAAACGTTGGAAGGATGGCACGCAACCTGTTGCACCCCGGTTCAAGTGTACGTCACCTTTGTTATTTCTTTGCGTTACCAGATGCAATGGTGTTATCAGATGTATTGTTGCCGGTTTCAGATTTTATTGCAATTGTCAAGTTAGTCTCTGGCGGAGCAATTGCCACCAGCTCTGAAAAGCTAGGTCATCTTGGCACAAGCGGCTCTTCTCCCGTTCTTCTGCGCAGGGTTATCGACAAGTGTTTGCGACAAGAACCGTGAGCCGTGTTTTGAAGCTTTTTTAAACCAGCGCATCGACCTCCGGGCAGTTGAAATCACCCGAGGATGTAAGTTTTAATCACATTGAACTCTGCATTGTGCCTTCATTCGTCTATTTTTGAGGAGCAAGAGGAGGAGGAGGGTTGTTCGTGCACTTCTGCCCAGTCCGCGCAATTAAATTATCCCAGTTCACATACGAGGAAATATCGGCTTTCTTTGAGAACAGTGCGCACTCAATTTCGAACCTTCGTCTTTGACAGAAGGGCAGGTTCTTGCTTTCAATGAAGGAGCTTTCCACTGCTACGAGATTGCTTCATTTAAAATTGTTGGCAGGATAGCGTTCACTTGCACGCGCCTGTATATAGTGTCATTTTGGCACTTATCTCTTTCGAACGAGGCTAGATACACAGAAAAAATTGAATAATACTTATATGTCCTAACAAACCCGTTTTTCTATACAATTGTGTGTATACGTGTATAGGAGTAGGTGTGTATGATTTTATATTCCTTTGTGTTCCTAAGATAATAGTATTTGGCACTGAGCTCGTGGCGCAAACTTGGCCTTTTGATCGTGGCCAATTAAAAAAAGAAGAAATCATCGATGTACACGTTTATAGAGTAATACCATTCATATACCATCGTGTGCGCTTTGACTTACCGGCCGTGCACATAGATACTGCTCTTTTCTCACAACCGTTGCGTTTTGCGTTATGCTTATTTCTGTACGGAAACGCCAGAGATGTCAAGGACGCATGCACATAAAGAAGCACCGGCAAGGATACTTTTCAGTATACGGAAAAGGAAGTCAGTGCGTCCAGTTAGGTGCGAGTCCACCTAATTATGCAGAAACCAAGCAGCGCATCATAGATCAAATCCAACAAAAAATTATTAAATAAATTTAAAAAGAAGCAGGAGTGTCCCAATGACTTTTTGCTGTTTAATCTAATTAATAACTAGGATGAATCCAGAAGAATGTTCACTCCTTCAATAAGTGGAGCAAAGTCGCACGTGCGAGTTTCTTGAGTTTTCAATAAATGTATTTCTAGTATTATTGCTCCATCAGTTATACGGACAGTCGAGGCACGTTCGTGTCGTTGGTGCCGCTGCCATTGTCATGCTGCCACGGTATGCGGCTGATGCATGACCGGCGAGTGGACGGTTAGAAGTTTTGGAGAGATGCGAAAGACTCTTCCTGCATTTGGTTGGAAGAGAGAGAGACAGCGAAGTCATCTGACGTACTGTGACCCACCGCTTAATCGGCTACACCGGAGCAAAGACAAGGCAGTGTTCGGCCTTCCGGTGCTGGTACGAGCATTGTGCGCACCATTACTAGCGCTGTGTGCATAGGACACCGTGGGGCCATTGTGGTGTTTGAGCGCAACATACAGTGCCCTCCCAGCTACACACGCCGACGGTTTTCCTTCGGTCTCACCTCGCACACCACTGAGGTACGTGGCCAGCGTCGCCTTTGACGTCGCTCCTTATCCCGCAAGCGTTTCAATACACGTGGTAACTTCCAGTTTCCCGTGTGCATAGCACGTGGGAAATTCTACTTCCTCCGACTAATCATAGAACTTATTCTATGAAAGTTCTCCTTACTTTATTGCATTATTTTGCATTATTATTTATCCTATTTCGTTACGATCTATTCAACGCGGTTAGAAGCTGCAGTTAGCCAAGAAGTCTTGCTTTTAGTAAAAATAGCATTAAACAGCAGACGAAGATACATTTATACTAAATGAACTCAAGACAGTGTATATACCTTAGTTAGTACAATACCGCCAGCCGGTTGGAAGAACCTGTGCCGGATGATTATGGCATTTGTATCGGATGGCTCTCATTGACACAGTGAATTTATTGAACTGATTAGACGTGTTGCTGCCTCCCGAGGAACGTACACAACGAAATAATTTAATTACCGCAGTTCAACTAAAAATAAAATTATTTTAGCAAAAGTCACTACAAAGTTCACTAAGAATATAAAACCCACACCATTCTTTGGGAGTGTCTTGCGGTTTTCTCAGCACAAGCGATTAATATAAACCATACTTTATAGCTAGCACGAATGTTAGAGACCACACCGACACAATTACCCGGAATGGGTGCTAAAGTAAACTCGATATATACATTTGTAACGAGACGACCAGTGGCAGAAAATACATTAATTTACCTTCGGCTACAAATGTGCCATCCCAACTCTTCGCACTTGCGTCAAAAGTACTCATTCATGCGCCGGCGCCGGTTCTGTGCAAATGCTCTACGCTGCAATCGCCACAATAATAGCCTTCAGCAGCAACAAAGTCGCGAGGAGCGGAGCGAACATCCATCGTAAGTAACGGTTGACATAAAAAAAAAAAAAAACATCATTCTCAAATGGAGTGAAATGTTCGTTTGTGGCATACGCACGTTCACGAGGACTCCATTGACAGCAATTTTGACACCAACCTGGCATGTTATCAAAGCCGCATGGTTAGCAAATCCCTCCAGTTGGATAACCTTAAAATGCACAACTAAAGGGGGCAAGTTATAAAGTGAAGCGGTCGCCATTCAATGAATAAATCCTTATTTTACAGTGAGCAACACATGAAATATGAGATAGACTGGACCTGTACATTCTTTTGTCGGTTGGCACTAATTTCTGTTTGTGTCCTTGAGCCGAGCCTTGCGACATAACCCTAGTAATCGGTGATGGCCTTGAGGTTTTTCTATCCACGCAGAGCTGTAAGCAGTAGCCGGAAGTAGTACAGCTGATGTGCTGCAGAAAGGGTTAGCCTGAGAGCTGATTCATAAAGAATTCGAGGCATACTATACTGCAGTAACACAAGTTCAAAAAGAATCGGATATTGTGAACTAGAAGCGTGCCACTCAGCAAGACTTTCATGAAGACTGCAGAAGGTTGTTGAAGATATAGAATAGTAGTTCCAGGGGTTATTGGCTATGAATGGATCGTAATTATGGCGTAGAATGCATACTTTCAGACTGATCTGATTCAGTTAGGGGAATTAATGATTAAGAAGAGCCTCAGCTACTTTTCTATTGGAGTTTTAGGCACCAGGCTAGCTATGCTCTTAAATAACGTTTCGCCCAACTCAAACTCGGTAGCTGTTCTATCGAGAGCAGCTGCCAATGCTCGACCAAGTTAGATATTCTCTCCTCCACCCGTCGTCTTTCTTATACCCTGTCTTCGTGTATGCTTATGATTAGGAAACTGCGAGGGGACAAAGAATGAAGAACACAGACTGAGAGTCTGTACCGCGCACTCGCCATCTGTTCTTCACTCGTCTTCATCCCTTCGTGCTTTCCTAACATCTAATCTATGCCAACTCCCCCAGTTCGCCATTTTCATGGGTATCTTTCGAGCGCCTCACACGAAGCACTAGCTTTCGTATTCAAGTCATCGAAGCCGAACTAAAAGCAGTATTAGAAGCCTGCACACATGAAGCGTATAGAGGACTGAATGGCAAAACGCAACAAGCTGCTTCAAAATGGGCACTGACAGTCAGCACGCATATGATGAGTTATATTGAAATGCAAACGCACGCGGTTGCGGGGAGAAGGATTTTCTTCATCTCTCCTTCATATTGTCGCCCCACTCTTTCCGAGCTCAGGAGTCTTCAATAACATTCAACCCGAGTCGGCGAGACCACAACTATATTCTGGTGACGTCCGCCATCCTTTAATCACCCCCAAAAGTGCAAATCGCAAGTGTTATGTGCTCACTCCACACTTAAGTTGTTTTAACCCATATTTTTATCGGTACTTACTTTTCATAAATGCCAACCTGTGAACTTAAAAAATTCGTTAAAATCCCGTGGGGATGACAAAGGGGAAGAGAGAAAGCGGGGCGCTACAGTATGAAATTTAATAAAGTTGGCATTGAGCACACACATTCCATTGGATACATACGCACCTTGTTGAGGATTTATCAAAAACTGTGAACAAGTGTACAAACCGAAAAGCAACCCTGTGTTTTTCAATCGCAGGGACTTTTTCAGCGACGTTGCTGTTGCCCATTTCACCTGCTTAAGGAAGATATCGGAATAAACTTGCTGATGCAAGTACCCCAATAGCAGTTGGCGTTTTCTTTTTTATGCCACAAAAGGGTGACGAACGCACAAAAGTGCCATGAAAAAACCCGTAATGCATTGATTTTGCTTTACAATGTTTAGTAGCCCCACACAACACCTTTAAAGCTTTTTCGAAAACAAAATCGTTGTTTCTAAGATGGTGCAAAGGTTTCGTAAAATCGTAGAGCTAGCAAAATTTCAAAAAGCTTGCAAAAATTCGCCAGGATTGGCAAAAGCACTTCCAAAATACGCGTATGTGTGCTAGAAATTTTTCTTCTTGCTATAAATACAGCAAACTTATTTTCTGCGGTTGAATACGTATATATGTGTTGACTAGTCCTGTTTTTCGTTGACGGTGACGCATGGCAATTTCTGGTTCCCCGTAAAATGTTCCATCTCAATGATTTATGGCTACATTCCGGGCAACATTACTATGAGTGAAATCAAGCTTACTATCCTACTACAAATATTGCTGGCTTGAAGATGACATTATTTGCACATAATATTAATAGAGGATCTACCGGAATACTATGCAACCGATGCGTTGCAAAATAATAGTGATACACTGTAGTGACTATCATTCCCGTTAGTACACAGCATTGCGAGTGGCCTACCTCCCTCAAAAAGGACACTTTCTTTATCTTTTTTGTTTTGTTTGCTGGAGATCGTCGAAAAAAAACTCCGAGTTTTGTGATGGATACTAAAGGTGCTCACGCCTTTTGCTGAAATGAAGAAGTGCAACTGCGGGAGAAGGCCATTGAAACATTATAACGGTGAATAGGGGTCACGGGTCGATGTATTTATCTCTAATTGGTTTCATTACCTACAGACGTAAAACCTAGTCTAAGTAACATTTCTGATTATTTTTCTCACTAAAGGTAATAATTGTGTGCTCTCTTAGGCCAAATATTACACCATTCTGTATGCGGAAATATGCAACGGAGCATCGTGCATTGATAAATTTAAGATTTCCTCAGGGCTTGACGGTGGGTCGGCGGGGACTAATGTACCACACATTGGTACCACATACTGGATAGGGCCAAATATGACCTTGAGGCCATAGAACTGAAGGTTGGCATGATATCAAACAATGTTAGGCACTCCGGCTACACTTGCAAGTCCTTATTTAACTGAAAATTTCGTGGACAAACGAAAATAATCTCATTGAAACAAACAAGTTATTTCTTTCTTTTGCAGCATTCGCTCGATATGTATAATAAGTATCGATATGCATATCAACGCAATCTCGTATAAAATATTTGTACTCAAAATTATAACGTACTCCCATGAAAAGGTAAATTTTCTGAGGGCATGTAATGCTTGTAGACTTCCGCATCTAAATCTAGTGATTTGTTTTAAGTTTGTTGCGTTCAAAGCAAAGCAATTATGGTGACTGGTCGAAGCAAAGTCATGAAAGCTGCTTACTTTTGTGCTCCACACGCAATAAGTAAGACACGCCCACGCTGGAACGCTAGCGCTTAGCGTGATTAAAGTTACAGAAGCTAAACATTTTAGATCATCTCTACGGTGTTATAAGTTCGCTACGAAAATTGATAATTCAAGCCTGGTAACTTTACCTGATATGTTTGCTAATGTTTTCATTCGCAACAGATGGCTTTCCTAAAGCCATCTGTTGCATTCCAATAATTTTCTATCCCACTGCTTCCACTAGCGTTCCACGATTGGCCAAAATGTTTTGTTCGGGCCACGACCACTTTGCCTCTTTCTCACCCGACGTCACGAAAAACCGCGGAAACCCCCATGTGATATGACGTGCCCACACTGATAGTTCAAAGTCGTTCAGGCTGCTTCCACTGACCCTGTCTGTCACTTGACTTCTAATACAACGATAACTAGCCATATCAAAGAGACGCGTGTACACTAAAGATGCACTAATATGAATAGCAAAACCAAATTTTGAAGAAATACCGGGGGACTGCCCCATTTCCAAAGGAATGAAGATTGGCACCCGCCGATCACCCTGGCACTGGCTACTCGAAGCGGCCATTGAGACAAAAGTTTTCTGCGTATAATGCAATTATTGCTTGGCAGTACAAGGTTGTCGAGCCCTTTCGGCACATATACAAGATTGCTCTGCCAACTTTTCTTCGCTGAAGATTCGTTTCAGCGACATGTGAACTGCAAGCTAAGGGGAAGTGGACCAATCTCAGACGCTGGAGTGGTCCTCCTCATGCCGTTATCTATATACTTTCATTATGATAGCTTGGGCCCACCAAAACCCTCTCCACTTCTGCGCGTTCTTGGCGTCTTGGCAGCCAACTTGATCAGAACAACCTATCAATGTAGGCAATCGTACTTGCTTTCAAAGCAAACAAAAGTGACCGCCTATATAGAAACGAGGAGAGCCTTTCATTAGGCTGTGCAAACATTGCTGTGGGTCATCGCCCCATACTTGCGTCGTTCTTTATGTGAATTTGATGTTAGCAGATGGAAATAAAATTAGAATGGAATAGATTTACGTTAAACGGCCCAAGATCTACATTACATTACAGCTTCCTGAAGCTCGGCCAGTAGCCTATTAGATATTAGAGACATGTGCGTGAGCAACTTCTAATAAGAGTGTGCCTTTTCTGCGTAATATAACAGACACCAGTCGTGATGTGTTTTATTGAAATATAAATTTTTATCTCGGTAAAGGCGTAACTATTCTGTGTGGAGACAATTAGATAGCTTTTCGGAGATTGTATAGCTTCCCAACGGTGGACATAAAACATGCCCCGGTACGGAAAGGCTTATGTGCAAACATTGACACATGTAGAACGAGAAAGACAACAAAAATGGCTTTAAAGGGATAGTAAAGCAAAACAATAAATCAACTTAGACTGATAAAGTATTCTTCTAAAACTCTGCTGTCGTTAACTGCACTGCAACAGGTAAATTATTAGAAGTGATAATGAAGCTCAAAGTTAATTTTTCAAAATTTTGCGTGGAACCCGCAACGTCAGCACTTCACTGTGACGTCACGACTTCTAAAGTAATTTTTCGTATTTGGGCCACGTTGGCTCAGTAAAAGTTCACGAAACTTGCCATATTCAGTCTTCGGCTCCTTTAGAACACAATGTCGTCAATCTTTACCACTAAAGAATTAACTGAGACCTAGAAGACGCTGTCAAAATCCATGACGTCACGGTAAGCTGGTGCGGGAACTTCAAGGTGGCGTGCATGGCCACTCACCTTCTGTGTATTTAGTTTTTCTGGCTTACCAAGCGGCTTCTCGCGGTAAGAGGGCTGTTTTCGGTATAGTGGAAGGGCAAGCTACTGATACAGAAGAAATTATATTTCCCTTAGGGCCCCTTTAACGCGATAGCATTAAAGGCCCCATGTCGCAGAAAATCTGGCGTCGGCATTGGCCTCGGCGTTGGAGTCGGCGCCGACGTCCGCGGCCGAGAAAATCATCCCCAACCACGGCACTGAGAATATATTAGGTATATGTATATACCCCATCTTGCTATACGACGTGCAGGATATGCAGGGTATTATTGCCACACCATTCAATCACTAATGTTGCTCATACTTTGGCTTACATTCTTGACAAAGCTGTTGCTCGCAATTTTGATAATGACAACCCACAAACAAATGTCATGAAACAAAACACCCCCATTGCATGCCTTTCATGTTAAATATTCTCAGACTGAAATATTAAAAGTGCGAAACAATAACGGAAACCTGAAAATGGTGTACTTTTGTTGACGCGGTTATGCACTATCTCCGGAAGCGGCCCATGCAAGAGGCCGTGTTTCTACCAGAAAGCTCGTCTTCGTGCATAGCGTTCAGCGTCTGCGTTTCCAGGCAACCATTAAGGTTGCATAGGCTGCAGTTGTCGGGAAGCGTAAGGAGCTGTCAGGGATCTTTGAATGCTATCGCGTTCCACTCTCGAAAGCGAAGCTTAAGCATCTTCCAAATTTTGTGTTGTCCTTTTCGTTCTACTTGTGTCTATGTTTGCACGTCGGATTCTACATGCCATGAATCTCTATCAGCTGGTTCAACTTTAAGTTCTATAGCAGGCCCTCCTGCAACACCCCCTCATTTAAAAGAGTCATATGTTGACTTTGCGCATTGAGGCTATTTAGAAAATATGGAAGGAGGAACAGCTGCAGATGTGCTTTCATTTAGTACGCCCTGCCTAAAGCGAAACCAATAGTGGTGTAGTTAGTAAAAATAACACTTCTGCTGGTCTGCTACAAGCACTGACTAAAGTTTCCGATTTTCGGAGACTGGCAGACGGGTCTATGTATTCTTGGCTTCAAGCTATAGTTATACCAGCGTAAGTATAAAAATAGAAAACTCTTGTGTTTGGAATGCATTAAGCCGTAACGGATGACAAAATAGCCAATGATAATATCAGCATTTCGTAACAAACAACACATCGTTCTCATTGAGTGATTTGATTATGCAACGTGCTACCACATGGTTTGTGTTTCGCGTAAAATATTCCTCCCACGTCAGTTTGTTTGCCAAAGATAACGTTGCTGTGTCTTGTGAGTATCGATGCTCATCTTTCGTTCCTGCACGCAGAAGTTATTGTGCTCTTCCGGAAAGAAATGGGGTGCACGAGGCAGCATTGCTTCCTAGCATACTGAAGGCGAGTCTCCGGGGCAGGAAAAGCCAATACACGTAACGAGAACCTGGCGTAACTGGTCGAGAAAGAGGAACAGCCCCAGGGATTCCGAGCGCCATTTTAGTTGTTACTTGGCTCGATGCGCCGTACAATAGAAACGCAGTCTGGTAGGCTTGTCACGTCCGGAGACCTTCTGCCTTCTGACAGCGAGGAAAGACGGATAACTCGCTGATCCATCGATATCCGACGCCCACTTCCGCGGTGCGAACACAGCGGACGCGTAATGCCAATCACATATATAGAGGAGGAAACGCAGCTGACCAAACAGAGCACATTGTGGCAAGCGTAAGTTTCAACGTGATGACAGAGTTCACTTCAAGAGCTCTCATTTATTCGAACTTTCTGCGAAAGAACTTTTTTGGTATGCAATATCACCAACTAACCGTGCAAGACGTGCTACAACGAAATTATTGCGGATGAACAGAAGGTTTCATCAATCATTGGTATATAAAGAGTGCATGCAGACTTTACTGTTCCATACGAAATCTGAGGAAGCTTTCTCAAGTTGAAGCGAAATAAACTACCTGTTATTGATTGATATTTCAAGTACACTACGTTGCCATGTCACGTAAGACAATCTAGCGTAGCAGATCCGTTGGCGATGCTTGCATCTCCGTGTCTATGTAGTTAACGACATTCCAATTTACCAACACATGTGTGGTTTAAGAAAAAGAAATCGAGTACAAATTCCGTTTGTGCGGGCACTTCACGAATCATTACCTGATATTTAGGAGGACCCAATTGCGTGATTTGTACCATATATATTTATGTCACCAATACACGCACTAGACGAGCAGCGGTGAACCATACGCTCTGTCGATGCCTTTAAAGTTATGGCTAAATTGCTGATGAACTGAAATGAGAGCTCAGTTTGTTTTCATGGCACAAACAATAAACAACTTTTTATTTGGCTGTGGATTGTGGCGACCGTTGTAAGAAAGCAATCGAGCTCAGTCAAGACCCGGGGCAGGACCTACCTACCGTTCTCCAGCATGTATCGGTAAATATAGATATTATATTAGTGCATAAGTGCACAACAAGGTAGGATTACCTTTCTGCAATGGGTTAGATAAATGTGTCCTCTCAGTATAATAAATCAGCGCATTCACTTTCAACTTCAATGATTTATTGTAGTGCCCTTCATCACGACTAGATCATGTAATCATGCATTGCTAGAATAAACATTTCAGCTAGAGTTCAATATTGATCCTTTTCGGCATGCCTCAAGTTTACATACCTAATAATTCATGGTATGCTCACCTGTTGCCGTAGTTTCTTGACAAAAACAGAGCATTCTGTTGGCAGGCGGGCCTTGTTTCTTTAAAGACGTCAGGGGCTACATATTCAGGATATGCTATTGATATCAGTGCTATCGCAGGAGGCATGCAAGATGAAACGAACTTCGAGCTTCATCTACGCCACTTATCGAGCGCGAGCTCTCTCACTTTGAGATTCATATTTATCGCGTGTGTAAAGCCTCCGCGAGAAAAATAAAGCACAACTTGAGCCCGATGCTACACTTAATTTGAAAAAAATAACCCAATTCAAAGTACCAAACGTGAGGCTTCAAGTTATCGAGTCTGCTGGAACAGTATTTGCAAAGAAAGAAAACACCTATATCTACACACTGGCTAACTTAATAATAAATGTGATTGAAATGGCTGTTAGCACACACCTGACAAGTGCCTACCAGCCGAAACTAGTAATAATCTTGGTTCTGCAGTTGCGTGATTGCTTTGTGCAGAACGAATTCACTTGGTTTCATAGGTGGAGTTTAACTTTGCCAAAGCAACATGATGGCTATGGGAGACAACAAAATCGAGAGCCCTGGTTGATTTTGCGCCTTGTAGCGTTCTTTATCACGCAGTTAGAGGTACTAAAGGGTGGTACACCCTTCTTCAGAGCTCTTGACAAATGCCATATTGTGAAAACTCCGTCTCCAGCTCCCGAAAATGAAGACTAAGAAGAGTCAGAGAAGGCCTTTCTTCAATTAAACGCCTCATGCAAGGATACGATCAAACTAGAAGTGGTGAGTAATTGTTAATTTATTCTATTTCCTGGAACTGAGCAATCGATCGTGGATGTTTTCCACTTAATTCTTCGAACAATGCTTAACTTCTACAACAACAGGCTTTTTGCCAATTAGTAACACTAATACGAACCCATGGAGAAAGCGGTTAAGTAAGAACATAAATTACGTGACGCTCGCATAACGGAGCACGGTATTAGCATTTTATTTGTGCTCGTTGCTATAGCGGAACTACATTTTGCTCAAAGTACACCACGTCAGTTAAAGAAAGAAGCAAAGAAAATCGAGCTCACTGTCGAAGGTGTTTTTTAAGACATTATCACACTCATTTGTAAATGCCCAAATGTTTAGCTCACGCGAAAAAACATTAGTTATCAGTGCTTGCGCGAACACCCTAAGAGAAACGTTATGCAGAAAATTCAGCCTGGCAAGGGCGTAATTATAGTTTTCTCGCCACTTTTCTAACGCGATCAACACGGAGCAGAGGGATACCACAAAACTCTGCAAAGCGTACGCAGCAAAAAAAAAAAAAAAAAAGAAAGAAAGAAAGAAAGAAAGCAAGAAAAATTAGCGTAGCTTGCACTGGAGGCGTAATGATAAAAAGTCGCAGTTTCGCCCGAAAGGCGCAGCATCAATTGCGATAGCAAGTTTACTAGTATAGTATACGGAGTAAGGATAGTTGTTTTATGGGCTGCATAAACTTGGAGTCATTCGCTTACTAACTGAATAAACAAGCATCCTGTCAGCGCGCTCAAGCAAACATGAATAGATCACACTCGATTACCGCCGACATGCACTGTCAAAACGTTGCCGTGAGCAAGCGCGGCGGGAGCAGTGACCGAAGGTTCGTGTGTTCCGTCGCTTCAACGGAAACTGAGCGGCGAAACTACAGCGCATACAAAGGTCAGAGGCGTGGGGAGATCGCTTTCAAGATACGGTGCGCGCGACAGCCCTCAGCCGCACAAAGTACAAGTACACCCCTCCTGGCAGAGTAGAAGCCGTGCGCCCTCCCTCACGCGCTGCCTTCCCGCTTTCCTCCTTTCGCGTGGGCGATTGAGTCACCAGTTCCCCTTGCGCCCGGTCGCAAGATACGCATTTAGGGCCGCTGCTAAACGTCGCCTCCTTCCCATCCCCCCACGGCCTTTCGCACGACCGGTGATGTCGTGTTTGCTCTCCGCGTGTTCGCTCTCAGTGAGAGCGCGCATTCCTCGCGCGCTTTCACTCGCACATACAGCAACGGCTCGCAGCGACGAGTTTATCGCTGTTGGACTTTGTACGGAACCTCACCGCGACGACGACGGCGACGACAGGAATGCGCTTGGAGTGTCGATATAATTGCTATCGCAATAAAAGAAGTGGAGCTGATGGGCGCCTAGCCATTCCTGGCTTTTGGGCTAGGCTAAGCACGACCAAGTCATCCCCAGCATTTTCCGGAACTTATTGATTATTGATCAATTATCGATAAGCTGTTGATTGGCTATCGGTTGGCTATCGTAAGATATTGGCCGCGTATTTGGGCAAGGCTAAGCACTACGAAGTCATCGCCAGTTTTTCCCGTAAATTATTGATAATTGATCATTATCGATTAGCTATTGATTGGTTATCGATTGCCTATCACAAGTTATTGGCCACGTATTTTGGTTAGGCTAAGCACTACCAAGTCATCCCCAACATTTTCCGAAATCGATTGATTATTAATTGATTATCGATTAGCTATTGATTGGCTATTAATTGCCTATCGCAAGGTATTGGCTACGTATTTGGGCTAGGCTAAGCACTACCAAGTCATCCCCAGCATTTTCGGGAATTTATTGATTATTGATCGATTATTTATTAGCAATTGATTGGCTATCAATTGGCTACCGATAAACGCCTAAGCTTAAGTAGTCCCAACCATGCTTAGCTAGACTTCGCCAGGCTTAGCTTGGCTAGTTCACAGGGGTACGCCAGTGCGCTTGGACCTTTTCTGCACCACCGCCAGGATCGGCCCACATTTTCTGTTCGCATGTTAAGGACTAACGCTCGGCTTAAACAGCTCCGCTGTTCAAATGGATACATGCATATACGTAGCTGCGCTGAAAGAATATGTAAAGTAAAGCAGGAATCTTGTATCAAATTATAAATTATGAAGCCTAATGCTCTTGTAGCGCGCATGCCATCAGTGAATTGCAGTGTTCAAAGCAATTTTACAAATATAGTTTCTGTAATAAATATGTAGATTTCACACAGCCTACAATAATTCTACAATGCGTCAACAAACTGCGCCGTATATTTATCCTGAGTTACCGATGCTTACTCGCATTGTCGGTCAGTCAATACCACACTAGCACATGAACTGTTTATGCGAAGGATGTTCAAATACAATGGACAAGAGGTAAAGGAAGGTTTGGGAATGCAAACAAATCTGCGTATATTTCTACTTTAAGCATACTAATGCAAAGCTACTATTCTTTCAAAAATGTATATTAGTACGCCACATTGGTATATTGGTACGGCGTGGCGTAGTACTAAACCGCGTATATTGGCAGCTGCAGCGTACAGTTCATCAGGGAAATGGGGTCTTCATTTTCATTTCGAAGCAGGACAAATAATATTGAATAATTGTACCAATATATTTATACACAACACAATAATGAATGCTAATTCAGATATACGACCTCCTAAAATAAGGCCCACCCGTCCTCCTCGAACAGAATATGGGTTTTTTATAGCAAACAAAACGCGCAGTATCACGCACGTATCAGGCGACATATTCCTGTCAGTCCGAAACCAAAAGCAAGAAATAATGCTGCAAACAGCACATTGGCCCTAAACGTCGCTTTTCTTTAAATAGAAGAAGCACTTTTTTTTTTCTGAAGCATCGTACTTCTATCTCGTCTAGACCTGCCGTGTATTTCTAGCCTGTGTTCCTGTGTACCCAAGAGACCATCTTTGGCACTTCTCACCAACCAGGATATATGCGCTATGTCAACAGGGGCAGCCATACCGAACGACTGAGACAGGAGTGATACGGTGTTGCAACAACCAGAACGAAAATGCTAGCACCTACTATGCTCTATACTGGACATCGGCAATAACAAAAAAGCCCAGTTTTCTTGCAGACTAAGCAGGAAAACACTCTCGCCAGGAAATGCCGCACTGCGTTAAATTTTTCTTTTAGATTTCCAGCCTCCGCCATCACGCTCGAAGGGAAACCAATTTCCAAAAGTTTCTTCAGCTTGTTATGGTTTCAATGTTCCGCCGTGAATTCTATCATGCGATCTGGAACGACGAAAATACGTTATCTCAAAAGCGCAGCAACTCAAATTTTATCTATGGTTGGATTGCGTGGCCGATGTCCGCGAGTTTAGAAAACGAAGTAGTCGTTCAATTTCTATCGAAGAGTCGAAGTGTTGAGCCAGCGAAGAATGAAACGACGCTGTTTCCGGAAATGCTGCTGCAAGAAAAGCTTTACGCGTAGTGTTTTCGTCCCACTGTTAAAATAAAGAAACTCGTCGCGCATTCTTGGCAGCAAGGAGAAAAAAAATAGAGAGAACTTACTGGAACGCTTAAACGCAATTGCACATGAAGAATATAGTTTGTTTTCTTTTAGAACGGGAGGGGCTACGGAAGGGGAAGGGGCACCATCGTAGTGTCTAAGCCTCTGGGTATGATTGGAAAAACAGGAGCAAAATTTTGAGAGCAAACGTAATTGCAATTATTTTTACCGTGGGTGATTCGTGTGCCAACGTAGGTCGTATGGTACAACTTCCTGCTTCTTAAAGCACACATCATCGCCCTGCGCAAGCTTTAAATATAGTTCTATCTTTTTAGTTCTCCTCCGCATTCGTGTATTGGTAGTCTTTGCTTATGACATGTCTGTCTACAGTAGCTGTATGTTGACACTGAATCATTGATGACAAAAGAAAACAAGAAACGCAGGTGGCTATCCTTACACTCTTCGGAAACCTCAAGTATTAACAAAATAAGCTTATCCATTTACAATCACATAAGTTGCCAGGATCTCAGCAAGGTCTGTGGAGACAGTCAGCACTAGTCGCATTTTCCTCAGTGTAGCGAAAAGGCTAATTCCAAACGCTACAGGGCACACCTGATAGGTCCAGGCGTTGCTTCGCATCTCTGTACAACTGGTAAGTTTGGCTCGGAAGAGGATGGAGTTTTCGTTTGAAGACAGCCACTCGCAAAGAGAGAATGAATAGGCGAGGCAACCAGCGAATTTGCACCGCATGCGAAATATATGTTGTCTCGAACTACCGGCTTAGAGTAAAACACGCAAACAAGCTGCATAAAGCCGCATTCTCGATCTCTAGTCCGGGGCGCTTTAGGCTGCACAACGATATCAACATGATCGCCCAGTTTGTCACGTAAACATTGAACACCAGGGCTTGTCGGCAGACATCGTGTTAACCATCATCATACTCCCGTTAGCGTTCGTGAGAGAAGTAAATGTGATTTGCCAAAACTTCGGTCATATTCGTGCTTACTATTTCACACTGAATTATTATTTTTTTCGCCTTTCACAGTAAAAACCCACTGCTGAGCACATCTACTACCTCTACTTCGGCACCCGAAGTACTTACTCACTCTCTGAACTTAGTGGGGAAGAGGATTAGTCGTTCCATGAATGCTCCACAGCTTCCTTCGTCTGCTGATGAAAATAAAGCAACGGAGTGAGCTGAGCTGCTGAGGCCCCACCTATAGCAGGGCACCAAGGCGCCTACAGAGGATATGTTATTGCCGTGGTATGTGCTGTCACCTGCAGCGCGGTGTGTGGGCCAAGAGACGACACCGTGCCTGTGAAGAACAGAGTGGTTGCATCCAAATTGAAAATTAAGTCAGCAGCGAAGGAGAAGATTAAAAGCGGACCGACTGATTAACGCAGCAGCCTTACGCTCAGAGAGGAAGCATCTTCGCTTTCCAGGTCGCACGCTTTGGACAGAGCCATCGCCCTAACGTCTAAATATGCTGCTCCTGAGATTAGGAGCAACGTATAAGAGGGTAGAGGCTCAAAAAGCAAGGTTGTAGTTGGTAGAAGATGAACTCCATGGAGATGTTCCCTTACTTTCTTTAATGGCGCACTCGACTGCATTAGAGAGTGAAGCGGGTACGGGTCTTCTTCTAAGTATTTTGGCTGATCCGTTTGAACAATAGAGACGCGCTGAAGGACAATTGCCGGCGTCCATTCATCGGCAAATTTTTGGGCGAACTGCCTGTGACTGATGAGAAACTACTTCTCGTTTTAGGTTAGTGCCAAAAGTTCGAGTCCTGGTATAAACCATGCAGCTCGTTCTCTGCGTATCATTTACTGCTAAAGTTCAAGGCGAAATGCCCACAGCGACGCGAGATGCAATGCCAAGCGGCATCATTGCGGCGAGATCCGATAAGATAATAATATAGTGATGCTTAAACTTGCCTAGGGCTCTATAGAACCATAAACATTGCTCCAGATCTGCAGAATGCTTCAGCGAACTGCGCCTGTTAAGCAGGAAAAAGCCTTTTCACTTTGTCTTTTACTCACGTCATCGATATGCGCCTGATTCTTTTCGCTAATTGTTCTTATCTGTTATGTCTGCGCCGTGCCGCTAACCCTAGCCCCGTCATATGCTATTCCACACTATGAAGATAGGTCACATAATGAAGTCTACATTTGAACTCCCGTGTTGACACCTTGAGTGCCAACTTTCTTCCAGTTGGCACTTTTTGGATAATCTCTCACACTGTTCTACTCTATTACCAAAATATTGTGGAGGAGTCAATGCCTGAATCAATATATAAGCAAATTCAAAGAAAAATGTGTAAATAAGTAGCGGCCCTCGTTCCACGAAGTGAACTCGTATTTCGCGTGAGCCTACTTTCTCTCATTTCTGTCGTCATTGCTTATCTAATTATTCTCTTATTGTTTATGTTATTGTGTGTCTCATTATTTCTCTTAATTTTAACAGCGGAGCTGTTTAAGCCGGTCGTAATGTGTGCCGCCTGCCACTGCGTTGCCTAGCAACCACCTCGCGGAGCGGTGCGCGCTATGCTCAGGAGAGAGAAAAAACATGTCACAGTTTCGCCCTAAGGGCGAAGCAATGAATGCGATAGCAACACAGCAATGTCATACGAAGTAAGGTGAGCGGCCTTGGTAGCAATATGAATTGTAGTAAACATGAGCTGATTAAGTAAGCAGGTGTGCTGTGGCGTAAGTAGACCGACATGAAGAGAGACTCGATGACCACGAGAAGGCGCGTGTGAAACGGTGGTGTTGATGAGAAGCGCTTACCGTGGGCAGCGCGTGCTAAGGGACACACCTGTAATGCTGCACTGCCGATCTGGGCAGCATTGCATGTGTAGCGTGCGTTGGAAAATGTGGCCCGACTATTACTAACTGAATGAACAAGCGTGGTGTGAGCGCGCACAAACAACATGAATAGATCACACTGAATGACTGCAGCCAACGACTGTCAAAACGCTGGCAGCGGGCGAAGGTACGTGCGGTCTATCGCTTCAACGGAAACTGAGCGGCGAATGCACGGCGCATAAAGGTCAGAGCCGTGTGGAGATAAGAGACGGTGCGGTCGAACGAACGACGAGCGCGGTTGGCAGCGTAGAAGTGCGCACCCCCCCCCCCCCCTCCCGTTCCCTCCGGCGCTGGCTTCCCGCTTCCTTGCGTGCGCGTGGGAGAGATAAGAGACTGTGCGGACGAGCGACGAGCGCGGTTGTTGGCAGAGAAGTGCCCCCCCCCCCCCCCCTGCTCCCTCCGGCGCTGGCTTTCCGCTTCCTTGCTTGCGCGTGGGTGATTGAGTGCGTTCGCTCTCCGTGATAGCGCGCGTCGCCGCACGCTTCCGCTGGGGCATACGGCGCGCGGCGAAGATTTTATCTATACGGAACCTCACGGCGACGGCGACGGCGACGCCGACGGCAGAAATCCGGTTGAAGTGTCCATATAATTGCTATCGCAATAAAAGAAAATGACGGCGAGAGAGAAAGAGAGAAACCAAATGTAGCAGCACCAACGAGGCAACGCGCAGAGGTGCTGCCGACGCCATCCACGCTTCTCTGTTTCCCCGCATTAGCGCCGAACGCTCGCGGTGTCCGTGACTGCAGCAGGCGCCTCTGGCGGCGGCTAGGCCGAGCTTCCACCAGCTGTGTGCTACTGCGCGTGCGCCGTGACGTCCTCCCGGCGTGTCGTCTGCTGGGCGCCGCCCGTATACTGTGCATAGCTTTCGCCCTACGTTCCCTACGTGTGCTCGCACTGCAAGTGCTTCGCGAGGCGTTCCCCGATGCTACGAACCACGAGGAAATGCTTACACACTTCGTATAACTTAGAATCGCTTGGCATTACTTCGTATAACTTAGCAACACTTCGTATAGACAGGACCAGCTAGCAACCGATCAGCTCAGCTGTGTCTTTAGCCTTGCGTCACTAGGGCAAGCTACCCCAATTTTTTTACGTACAATTACGTACATTAATAAATGACTATTTTATTTCACATGTCATTCAATAAAATCCACCGCTGTTGTTGCTTCTCCATCTTCTTATTCTGATCCGGATTCTTCTCCGTCTGTTTACACCTGCTTTTCTCTTTCTTCTTCCGACCCACTATCCTTCCCACCTGGTGACTCGCAGACATCCTCCATGTCTATTTCCGCCGACCCGCGCCCTCCTCTTCCTCTATCCGTTGACTCGTCGTCCACGTCCTTTCCATCCATTTCTTTCATGTCGTCTGACAAGCAGAATCCATGTTTGATCTTTTCCGCAGTCAGTCGCCAAGGCAGACCGAGTACAGCCACCAGCATTTTGTGGTCCGTAACGTAGTTGGATATGTAACGGACCTGGTCTACTGCACATCTATACCGGAACATCAAGTCCAGGCACGTTCTTTGACTCGCCGTGTGGGCAACGTCAGGTCTTGCCAAGCTACGACAACGGTACAGACAACAAGATGTCTCTGGGTGCCACTGAGGACCTTAACGTCAATCTTCACAAAGCCTAAAGCACGTGGTTCCTATATTTCACGATGAACACCTACGGACTTGAGTTGATATCACCTCTCAACACGCCGGAAAACCAGTTTGCTACCATACGTCGCAGTAGGGCTGCAATTGACCGTGTTATGTGCGGGTGGTTTGGATGCCGTAAACGTGTGCTAGTACGTATCGTACTACTCCATGCCCCTACCCACATTGAGCATCCTGCTGGTGTTTCCGCGCGAGCTTTCATTGCGGGAAGACGAGGAGGATACCATACAAGTGTGCGCAATGGTTGTGCGTGCTTGTGTTGGCCTCGTCGCTGCGTCCACCCGTTCGAGCGTTCACCTCTTCGAGCGTTCACCCACTAGAGTTTTCCTGCATATATGTAGCAGAAAGTCCTTGAAGCTCACTCCAACTCGCTCAAATTGCTAGAATGGGGTCATTCAGTATTCGCAAAAGCAGTTGCGTTACGCAAACCACTGGAAAATGTTACTCTACCACTACCAAAACAAAGAGGCCATTGATGCCATCATACGTATATAAAGGAGAATGCAAAATATGCTATCTCTCAGTTGTCAATGACAGCCCCCATTGGAAGATCCAAAATGCTGTGGAATGAGAAGAAAAGAAACGACCTTAAATCTTACAGACGTCGCAATCCCCAAAGAAAAAAAAGCCCTACATAATGTGCCTACCGTGTGTGGTGTTTCAATGCACGGTTCTCCAAAATTAAGAGAGCTTCGCTTACGTAGACAAAGATCTGGAATGTGTTCTGTCGAATGTTCTTTTTTTTCAATAAAGCGGCCTACACCCTCCTCTCAATAGAAAAAGAGAGCTTCAATTTCTGTATCAACATTTAAGATAATGGAATATGATCAGTTGCACATCATCAGGCCTATTAGGCAATTTTTTACAGTCGTAAGCTGTTATTGGCTCATTCCAAAAGCCGTTTCGGGTCGCGATGATGCCGCCGCCGGCGTCCGAGTAACCGCTTTCGCCAGAACCGCAAAAAAGTACCCGATTCCCGCCGGGAGCGAACCCGCGCCCGTTCGTGGGAGCCGGGCGGCGGAAAATACGCATATATAAAACAAGCACGCAGAGGGAGACGACTCGAGCCTCCGCCAGTATGGTGGCGCCGTCTAGGTAAGATGCCTGCAAACGCAGCGTCCGCAGGCGCAGACAACGATATGAGATTGAGACGAGGCGCGCAATCAACGCGCTCCCGTGCTGCCGAGCCTCCGCCAGTATGGTGGCGCCATTTAGTTAAGGTGCCTGCAAACATGGCGCGCCCGACATGTAAGTTGTAATTGTAAGTCTTGATCGGGCTCAGAAGACTGCTGTGGAGAGAACATTGCAAGCCGCAGCTCGCCGTCGACGCCGGGCGAACAGTTCAGATCGTTCTCGTCAAAACGAGGCGAACAGACTGCCGCGAAGACCCTGTTGGGCGTAGTGCCCAAATTGGAGCTACTCTTGAGCCGCTCCACCAGCTTACGCTGTGACTGTGCTGCGTGTGCCGCGCATGCCTATGACTTTTTGGCACTTTATGGCCAAAGAATGCAAAACCCAAAGATTAAGTCGAGAACGTATCAGAACTTACTAAAGTCGCAACGAATTGGGAGCGGTAAGTTACCCCAATAAAATGAGAAAAATATAGACTGACTGAAATAATACAGCTTCGTGTGATGAATGTGCCAACGCTTATGAACGGGATAATAAAATGTTTTCACGAACTTTAGTACGTATTAGCTATAGCTCGTGCATTTTCTTGTTCAATTTCTGTTAGTCTTTTACTTTATCCTCTTGCTGAATGTATGGGAGTAAAATGGACGGGGGAATCGAGTTGACGTCACTGCTTTTCTTGTGTGTGTCCCTTGCTTAACTTACTCTACATTGCACATTTTACCATTTCCATATCACAGGCTCTCTGCACTTGGAATTTATGCTATATGAAACACATAAATTACTTAGCTTAGAGCACTACATTCAATATCCTAAGGGAGCAAACACTTTTTTGCTCATGTCTCCTTCATATTACCTTTAAGTCTTTTGATCCTTACCCTCCTTACTCCTTACCCCAACACAGGGTAGACAGCCGATGCATACACTGGTTAATCCATGTCTTTCCATCTCCGCTTTCTCTCCTCTTCTATATCAATAAGAGAACACAGGACTAATCAAGCAAACTTTAAATTATAGCGTAGAGGCCAAGGCGTGAGGAAAGAGGTTGTTAAGACACTAATATACCTAGTCAGTTACGAATAGGGCCTTTAAAGGAATTACTGTTTTTATCAAAAAAAGAAAAAAAAAGATAGCAACAAAGGAGAACAGAGTAATTCGAACAAAAAAGGCGAGTACGCTGGGACACGGCATTTAATATTCTTTGATCAGCTTACTTTCGCAGTGTGAACGCAAAAGCGCACACAACTTATCACGAAGTGTGTATGTTATCCACTTGTTCAACGAACCTATGATGACACTTCACCCACCTTACGAGCTATTGGAATTACCGAGTTTTCAATATTCGGGGATTAAGCGCATTGAATGAATCAAGGCTTAAGAAAAGCTCCGTGTTTAGTCAGTTGACAACCACGTAAACTATAAGCCAGCCAGTTAACACACGTGAGAGCTTCGATAGATATGTATATACAGAAAAATGTTCACCTGTGCTTGAGAAATGACGATTTATGAATGAGTTTCAGCTACTTGAGTAAACAAATTACTGACAGGGGAAATTGGCATCCACCCAACGGTAGCACGAATCTTCAAACGAAACCAGTACGGATACCACAGAAAGAAAATTGCGCAGTTGAAGGACAATTCTTCCTGTTGATCAGAACAAATTTTTATTCAACTGCATAACTTTCTTTCTGAGGAATCCGTACTGCAGCTGGTTCCCTTTGTAGATTCCTGCGACAAGACGAGTGGATAAAAAATTTTTTGTGTGAAGTTGCTTCCACCTTGCGCGCCTGTGCAGAACTGATTTGCGATAACAAATCGCTGTTGGGAAAAAGCGTCAGCTCCGTGAATCAAGAAGCAACCCTTACCCTAACCACGTCATTTCCAAAAATAGAGCATGGCCAAAATAGAAGACACTCTACGATATTCTTGTGCGGACAAAGAAAAGAAGGCGGACGTGCTAAAGATGGCTTCATTGTGCTGCATAATGCTGCCCCAAGACGCGCAACGAGCTGCTGCGATCTTGAGACCACTCTTGCTTCTAAATAGAGAACTAGAGTTTGAGGAAGAGTCAGGAAAGTCTGTCTGTTTGTGTCTCTGTAGTTCGTATGTGTGAATGTGTTTTGCTTTTCGGTGTTTACATGTGCGAGTGCACGTGCACGAATGTGTTTAATGATTTGTTTGCAGAACGGCAACTCTTAAAGCGGCTGGTGGAACTTTCTTTCTTGGGCAGGAACCAAGGGGCCCGCAAACTCGCATTAGTGGAGAGCATGACTATACACACCATACCCCAGACGACTTCATTTCCTCCAACAACATATACTTTAGGCCCGTACAAGCAGCGGAGGAACGCAGTCGACTACCCGTGATAGCGGGCGACTAGGTATACAGTGCCAGCGAGCAAACTTAGCGGTGGAACCATAGCGCGATTCACAAAACCTAAAAACACGTCCGGTACAAAACGCTGCGTGTTTCAGAGGCTGATATTGTGCTTATATTTTGTACAGCTTGATAAAAAAATAAGATGAAATAAAAGAGAATTGTAATAGGCTAGCGAATGTCTAAAAAGTTGCATCAACAAGGCAAAATAATCTATACTAACCTGAGCCAAACCGTTGCTGAAAAAGATTTTGGCTTAGGCGATATATGCATTGCGCCATTCATTTCGACTCGCATGTCTCATCCTTTATTTATTGTTAGGTTGTTACGATGGCTTTAAAAGGACGAAGTATTGATGCATTCTATTTAGACGTTTCCTGCGCATAGTAGATAGAAAGCGAAAACACTAGGAATTAAAAACAAAGTGAGCAGCACCACACGTCATACCACAGTATATGTTTACAAGATTCTCAATAAGAAAAGTCGATAGGTATGCAGACTAACTTTGGAAAATATATTTTGGAGGCTTAACAAAGCAGTCCTGAAAGGGTGTGTCATGCACTACCTAAATGAAGCAGTATTTGTGCAGGTACTCCGAAAGCGCCATTAACATTTCGCTAAGTAATGAAGTTAAGAAAAAAATCTGAGCCCTTCCACTACTGTGAACATAGAAGCCAGCGAAGCTGTAACTATGATGGGTCTGCTATAGTGAATATTGCTACAGTGAATTTATACATGATCCTTATTGGCTCTATTGAGCGTCTTCAGCACGTTCGTCAAAGCATGCACACCGGCGTTTTGTTTTCGCTCGGCGCGATGGCCAAGTATTGCGTTTGCTGGGCCAAGTCCGCCCCATCATCATAGACTAGTGTATGAGCCGCTACGTTCATAGCCGCGGTACACTGCACGGCATCATCAGGATCCTGTTGTCAGGATCCTGGAAGATGTGATTAAACGAGCGTTAGTCCCATAGCGAGTCCAAAAGCCAACTGCTGATAACAGCGCTAGCGCGATCTTTGCATCACGAGACAAAGGGGAACAGCGATTGGTGGGACGTGCCGCCATCGAGTATCGCGACAATTGTGAAAGAGGCATCAGTGGTGGGGAGGGCATAACAATGGGCCATCAGTCTTCCGTTTTCACACCTGTGCTAAGGCACAACTGGCGGCAAATCGCCTCGCACACGGAGCCAAACCACCACACACATGGAGCCAAAGCAAATATTGATGGTAGTTTTTTTCTACACACGGACGCGATACTGGTGAACCTAGCCCTTAACAGCTTGGCTGTAAAAAGTAACGTGTAGCGCCAGCTACACGTCATTTTTACAGACACCGGGTGTCTATAAGCGCCTTTTCAGGTCCGTTGATTTTATATTTCGCTCCAAGTGCTAATCAAAAGTTCTAGATAAGTGTTCTTCAAAATTTTTGGCATGCTCTATGTAACTTATTACGCCGACCTGTGGTGTAAATAATAATTAAAAGAAGGTTGTTCAAGGTATAATGCAGATATCATCGAAGAGAAGTTGATTATCTGAGTAAATGAATAGCTCCCTTAGGCGGAGGACAGAAATCAAGAAATCAGATGGACGCACTTGCAATACTTCCAAAGTGCACTACTCAAGTCAATGGCGGTGTTTGATAATGACGGCAAAATTTATCGCCGACACGTTTTTAGCCGGGGAAGTGTCTTTTTTTTAATGCTCCTTCGTTTTAGCAGGTGTCATCATGGAGTGACGATGACGACGGTGGCGGACAGATGAAGGACATAGTCACGGTGATGGAGATCATGACAACGTGACAAGGACGTCAGCATGACCTAAGATGGTATGGCGACTAATGGCATATCGAGAGTGTGACGATGACGCACCACATCGGTGGCACGGTGACAATGAAATGACAACAGCAGAACGACGACCACATGAGAACGGCGACGCACCTGGGCTTTCTTCTGTGTTAGTTTACTCCACGGAGGCCATTTACTCGCCTCCGACCATTCGCTTTAATCATCTGCGCATCCCATGCACAGTGGGAGTCGGAATATAAGCAAAACTGTGGTGAATCAGCAAGACAAAATAGCGCTTCTCGACAATAGAGCCTAATTCGGTGACGAAAGCGTGTCCCGCAACCGTCAACCCAAGCAGTGAAGAAATATGGAGACTTGCATGTATGCTGGATACGGTGATACGTGACACAGATCTAGCCTACCACATTAACTCAGCATCAAAACCTTCAGACGCCACAAGGATCTCGCGCCACAGCACACGCGTCTCAAGGAGCCCCAATCGCGGACAACTTTCGATGGCAATGGAAGAAAAGCTCTGACGGGGCAAAACGCGTACTGGTAAAAGCGCTTCTATGAGAATGTCTCAAACTTTCCTCCGCGTTAGTTTAAGCTGTGGAACAGAAAATGTAAACACCTGAGTTACGACAGCAAAATAAAAAAAGTCGCAAGTTTCGCCCAGAAGGCATAAGGCTGATAGCGATAGCAGACTATTAGACAACTACACGAAGCAATTAAGGTTCGTAGTTTTATCGGCCGTGTAAATCGCAGTAACCATTCGCATGTAAATAAATTAACAAGCATGCTGTCACGCAGTACGGGCAAACATGAACCAAGAACACTGTCACAACGCTGGCGTTACGAAGAGCGGCAGCAGCGGCGAGTGAATCCCCCTTCGTGCTGCCTCTCGCTTCCACGTGAACTAGGCGCGCGATAACGCAATGTACACGCAGCCATCAGCCTACTCGGATCGCCTAAACTTTGTACCCACCAAAGGTTACTTCCAAGATAGGGCGCGCGTGTGCGCGCGTGTGCGCGCGGCTGCGTTTTTTTCACCAGTTCAACATGACGGCATCTGTACTTAGTCATTCATTTCACACAGTTCTGGCTCTGTGTAGGACGAGTACACAGCCTTCATTGCTGATGAAAGTAGGCTTCACGAGCAAGAACTGGAACTCAACTATCGGGAATTACAGTTCTCGAAGTGCAGGGCGAATCAAATGGATCTAATAGTCAACCTTACCACTGTCTTTCGGGTGCTTCACAGTGCATAGCAAGAAGGTGCTTATAAAAATGAGAGGGCTCCAGTTTCCCCCATTATTCTCTCGTGGCAGCTATACCTTTGCGGCGTGGTGTTGCACAGTGCAGCTTTCGGCGTTGGTCCACGTTCCCCAGTTCATTGGCCGTTGCCGCTTCGGCTACGTAGAGGCTGTGTAACATCGTACCACATCTGTGATCGACCCAGGTTGTTAGGGAACAGGCTGTACATTTTTTTTCGCAAAAGTACAACGAACTAGTCATCACACCACTACTTTCACCATCATACAATCGTATAGTTGTAGTCACCTTGCTGTTTTTGTCACACACTGGCTTGGCTCCCACACACATTTGGTTGACTTACATGAACGTGTTGCTTCTTTTGATAACTCTTCGCATAATCCCAAACGATGGTGTATAACCAGCTACCTGAAATATTTTTCACACAGCATCAATTCCTACATCTCGTGGGATCAACATAATGTTTTCCTTAATTTTCACTGACGCTACATCATACAGTTATACTTTTTTTTTAAATCTAGAGGCCATCTTACCTGTTACTAGAGCCAGGCCCTGTATATACAGCGTTAAGCATTATTTCTCATACTGAGTCTCTTGCATGCCTTCCCTGATAAGTCACAGCGACGCGTTTGTGACCAAAGCTAGGTTAGTACGGGGTAAGTATTTAGGTACGTAAGGGATAGAAATATGTGCTGCCTCCACGTTTACTAACTTCTTGGTTATCAATCACGTGCTGCAGGCAGAGTGATTCGCGGAAAGGGGGAAGCAGGTGCTCTCTCCACAAATAAGAGCAAAAGCTTCGCGAGAGCGTTGTGTGGAAGAGGTCGACAGCTCTGCGCTCATGTGTATCGGACAGAAACGAGCAATCGGTGGGCGAGTTGTGCGCCCGAAACTTCTAATTAGACCTGGCTCACCGGTCAGGTCACACACACGTGGGGATTTTCTAGGCAATCGATGAAGCCCACAGTTCTCCCCGGCAGGTACACAGAATCCGCTCGGGCGCAATACGAACGAACAGCTGAACGAGCAAGCCCACGCGAAGTTGTAACGAGGTTCATCCGGGATCAGTAATCAACCGGAAATTTCTACCTGTCTGAGTAGACAAACTATCGGTATGGTTCTCTCGTTGGATGCGCTCGCTCTAAACTTTCGCAGGAGCTTTTCGGCATCAGGCAAAAATCAGGCACGTGTTACGTACGGTGCTCTTTTGTCACGGATATCTGCATTGGCCTCAGCGACCGTGCATACTCCCGCACGCACACTGGCATGACTTACTTTCTTTTTTCCTCTTTCTATTTCATCTTTCCTTTACCCTCAGCGTAGGGTAGCGGACCACACACTCGTCTGGTTGACCTCTCTGCCTTTCCTCTCCTTCCTTTCTCTGTCTCTCTCAAAGCGATTGAAGATATGGAGACAATTTTGTTTTAGCGCAAGATACATTTGGGGTCATGTTTTTCTGTCGTTATCACCCATTCCGCCGAGCAGCCGATCTCGGTGACAGCGTGACCACAGCTTCGTAGTGGGATAAGAACAGCAAGTGAATGGAATTGTTCAATATATGGCCCCAGCATTCCATTATATTTTATGAGTGGGACTCAATAATACTCCCGAAGGCATTCGTCGACTACCTGAAACTGCAGGCGGAAGGAGGTGGTGTTCAGAGGGCACGCAGCAAGTGCCTCAAAAAGCGAGTGCAGTTCTCACCATGAAGCTTGTTTCACATGATGCGAATGGTTTGCGGTTCTAGTCGCAGCGACCAGAGAAACCGGACTTGCACGTTAGCTACGGTGGCGCAAATAATTTAAAACGCGGTGAAAATTTTCGCAGTGCCATGGCGTCTTACCAATGAAGTACAGGGTTTCGCGTACATGTTGGTGAGTGGTACGCGACGGTCTCGCAGTAGTACGGGAAGAGAGGCAGTCGCTGCGTCGGCAGAAGTTCGAAGCCGGAAGATGTGAAACAAACTTATCGCGGCTAGAGCTACTCCTCTGGCTGCAGTGGTGAGGAGCCGCTCGTCTAAGAAATTCGCATCGCAGAATCGTAGCATGCCAAATAGCCTTTGCTCGGCTATTTTGACTGTACACCTTTTGAACCTCAAAGTTGTGCCAAGAGGCAATATATTCATGACTGAAAATTGCAGACGAAGCATGCACGAGAGAGGGAAAGGAAAAAGACGTAAAAGAGGAAAGGACGGGGTGGTTAACCAGGGAGTATAACCAGCTGCTATCATGCAAAGCAGTCGTAAAAATATCGAGGAGACAATGCGTCAGAAACGGACGCGCGTTCACACTTAGTGAATGACTGAAGAACACGCGAGATTTTGTGCAGCGCTTCTGTTACGTTACAATCGGTGCTTTAGTTTGGGGACTTGCTGTCATTACGTTATAGCTAATGCGCACACAGTCTCTGAATTTTACAGCTGCTCCACCGTTTGCATAATGTCTGCCACAAGTGAGGGGAATATAAGAAACACACCGTTTAGCGCGTGAGTTTTTCTCTACGTTCACTCTTTCATGTCTCGATGGAGTTTGGAGATGCCCGAGAGAATCTCTCGGAAATCAAAGAATACGTGACCACTTCCACCATTTCAAGAAATTTTAAAGCTTTTACAAGCCTCGGTGCAAGTAGGCAACTGACACGCCTCTGCGTCTGGAATTACTGTATGACGCATTCTTTTTGCTTGTTTGTTTCCGACTCATTGAGCAGCTCCTTGGGCATCTAAACGTTGCTACTCTAATATTATCACCGTACATTGTCAATGCACTTTAAAAGAGTCTAATGAGCTTTCGTGAACAGATGTGCGCAAAATATTTGCGACGAGTTGAAAAATTTACAAACGGAACACTTAAATCCGTGCTCCATGGATGGTTAGCGTGTGTGCTATTTTCTTAGAACCTTACTCAGTGAAAGGCTCTGAAGCTTTGTCTGCTATGACGTCATGTTAATGTTGCAGGGGCGTGGAATACTTTGCCAGCCAGGTACATATTTTTACGTAAGATAACCAAAAGTTCCCGTTGAAATTTTCGATCTCATTTTTATGTGAAAACTGGTACCTGAGTAACACGTCAGTAATAAAGATATTAAGTCAACGCCCCCCCCCCCCTCCCAAATGCAGTCATATTGTGAGTTTTCACAATTTTTAAACGCCTTCGTCATTTTTAATGCAGTACAGAAAACGCACATGCGCTTTCGTAATGAACTAAATAGTGGAATAGGACAGCTTTCTTACAACATACGATTTTATGGGATACTTTCTTCTTATAGGAGGGGAAAAGAGGTATCAATTACTGGGCCACTTCAGTGTTGCTTCGAACTTGAAGAGAGCTACTAAAGTGTACAAATCGTACAACTTGTGTAACAATGATCGATTTCTCGTACAATGTCTGCGAGACGAGTGCTGACCAGCACTACCTCACAAAAGAATTCAACCTACCGGAGTACGTTAAAATGTGTCGCAATGTTTTCGTCTGACTTGAAAACTGAGAACTAGGATGAGATGCAAATGACGTATTTAAATTCCGGGCACTCTGCGTCTTGTCAAGCGCAGCAAAGCCAAAGTTAAATAGCTGCAATATTCCTTATCGCTGGACGACACCTGGCTCCACGAATTGCTACATAAGCTAAGATAATCTCGGAATGTATCATTTCATCGCATATTTAAACAACAGAGGACGTCCCAATCCGCCCTCCCCGAAGAAAAGAATTGCCATTTTCAGCATAAAAAGAACTGTGGCGCGTGCCTCCACAATTTCAAATCCCTCGAAGAAGGGTACGTCCACGCTCCGGAGTACGCACCAGCGCCGAAGGACAGTAAATGGCACGAACGTACTTCTGCTTGCGTAACTTTTTTCCTATACACTTCTTGATGAAAGAACACATGTACTGCCGAAAGAAATATTACGCGTCGCTCTTGACACGCTTTCAGGTATATATCACACATTTATATCACTCTCTTTGAGTCGTTTAAACCTCGACAAACGCCCGCCGCGTCATGTGTCGGCAAACCGCCTAAATGGCCACGTAATACTAAAGCTGAGAACATTCGACGTCTTTGCCGTCTGTAAATAGAGCGCTGTCACCGTAAATCTGCGAAATAACTGGCGAGTCGCGCCAGTTCTCAGTAACGGCACCACCCCAGAAATATCCCACCCACTTTGCCACCCTTGTCGTTACCGCGTTTATATCCCTCTCCGCAGCATGACACCGCAGCGTCCCAGGGCCACTATCTTCAAGCCACATCCGCGCCGTGTCCTCGTATGTCGACTCGGGGAATGCTTCGCTTGGCTTGGCTGCACATTTCTGGGCGGCGTGGACGATCTCTTCCATACAGGCGCGACTATAAGCACGGTCGCAAGGCCGGCATATTGCCCGAGTATAATCCGGTGACTGCGCTGCAAGCCGTCATTGGATGCTGGAATAAACGCTGTATATGTTCGTCGTCTGGACAGCGTGCTTTCCTCCGGTGCTATCTCTGCCGGCTGGAGAGTGTCGACAAGGGAGAAGTGTTAACACCCGTAGAAAAAACTAGCGCTTAAATACCGTCCACAGACCGAAATCGATTCTCAGTGACGTAAACACAACAGTTACGACTATGTGAAGCAAGCAAACAATGAAGTCACTGAAGGTGTAATGTAAAACAACTGTTATTTTTATTCGAAGAGTAGAAAGAATAAACAAAGTGTGGAAAAAAGACTTGCCGCAGGTGGAAGTCGAACCTACATCTTCAGCATTACGCGTGCGGTGCTTTAAACAATCAGGCTCTGTCGGCGGTCACCCTCCCGTCCAACTTTTTTTTGTATATTTGGGCACATGTGTAAATAAACAGCCCTGACAATGTTAGCCGGCGATACTTATAGCTATGACGGTGGATGAATATCCTTTAAACCCGTAAAAGTTACGTACGGGTAAATAGTACACCAACTCATAGGAGCAAGCAACCGATAAACACACCTACACTACATTGCCTAGTGACATCAAGGATGCATCAACGTACCAAGGCATCATAAAAGCTGCACTCTATATAAGAGCAGCGCTGCGCTAGCCGGTTCTCCTAGTGTAGTTTGGGAGAGATTACCTGGTCACATGTTCAACTACGTTTTCAACAAGTCTTGTATATATACTCCCGTGTGGTGGCGCACGTACACTTTGCATGAGCTCAATGAAAGTCAACGTATTTTATTGCGAGGTGCAATAACTGTTAGGTATGGAGTTAAATATCAGACAACGAGTTCCTTCCAAAGGAGGAAATTGTTTGCAATTTCTTTGTCGCTAAAGTGCAGGTGACTGACAAGTTTCGAATTGCGAGGTAAGATACTCTAAGAAAATGTATACTTAGGTTTGGATATTAAATTTCTACAGTTAAGAACTGACAATACCCACGTTTTAGTAAGTAAAGCAAAACATTTTCATTTAAGTCAATGTAAATAAATTTGGTAATTCAATAACACACTATAATAACTGAGAAAGAGGCCCCTCTTAAGCACTCAAAAGTGACCTTCCTCGTGCATCACTGCTTGATTGCAATGTCTAGTCGTCGATGGCATGCTATTATACTTGCTTTTGTTGGCCACCTTGTCCGCTAATAATCGCCTGCAGCCGAACTCTATATAATGTTAACTATAGCTGGTCGCTTTTTTATGACGTTGAGTAAGGCCGTCGGCACCGCCCTAGGAAAGAGAAGGTTCGTTGTAATGGAGTTTAATGATGGTTGATTGATGGTATTTATGACTTCGCAAGGAGTGGTAACAACGATCACGCACGGGTTCGACCAATAAATCGCATGTGTTGATTGCACGCTGCCCAGCCGCGCCAGCTACGGACGTAGCAATGAACATCTTCCACTGATCGAGAATCATGGGCTGGGTTTATAGTGTGCGTTCAACATGTCCAACAGCGTGGATGACGGGACTAGTGATACGCGCAGGACAGATTCGTTGTGCTCAGCCCGCTTCTGTTCTCTCGCAATGTGCGATGTTCTACACGTTTTCCACTGATGCTGTCGTCTATAAATACTCCTCCCTTCCGCCAGTGACTAACATCGCACACGTTTCCTGAATGAAGCCTTCTAATTCAGACACTGATTCAAAACACTAAAATGCACCGAGACGGTGTTCCTACGGCCGGGAGTTAGTGTAACGTAGTAGTTTGTACTTAGATGGAAAAGAAGTCGTGGGGAGAGGAGGAAGATGGTGTGACGCTTGCGTCCATCAGTGCTATCACTCTGCTCTGCGTTATAGTGGTTCGCATTCTTTCGGTATACAAATATCCCCTGTAAATACTCTTCCTCATAATAATATCAAGGCATTCTCGTCCCAGCACAACTCTTCAACGTATTTTGCTGCTTACGAAGCCCCTTTAGGCTTTCTTAATATTCGTATCACAGTAAAAACACTAACATTTCTGACAGGCTACAAACGCCGCCCTGCTCGACTGCTTTCACTCCGATACAGATGGCATCCAAATAAAGCAAGCGATGATGTAAACGCAAGAAACGCGAAATGAAAGAAACTAGCGGTGAAGGAACCGCCAAAGCGTGACATGTAGAGAGTTCCCGGGAGAAAAATGCGGCGCCGGTTTGCGCCAGCGCAGTTCGAGACGCACTGAATAAGCCATAACGCGGGACCGTTACGAGGGCGCACTGGGAACATTTGTTTCCCGTGCAGCGTGCGGCTCTGGGACCCCGTCGGTCAATCGGTCGAGGTAAGCGCCAGGTTCGTGCAAGGGCGAAAGCTGCCCTCCACTGAACGGCACGCAAACCAATCGTTGCCGTAAACTGTGTGCAGCTCTTTCGCTTGTATTTATTATGTAAGCTTGGCGCTGCTTTCGCGTGTTTGATTTAGTCCATGGCATGATACTTAGACAAACGGATTTGTTAGAAAGGACATCCGGGGTTAATGTGGGGGGATGATGGTCTGCGTACTGGACGTCTGTTTGTGCGTTTTGCAGAGAAGCTGTTCAATACATAAATATGAGCGTCAACTGTACTATGCACAATATACATATTTAAGGTTTTCTCGACGTAATGCTACTCGTTCTAAGAAATTGTAACGAGCTGTACTACGCTTGCTTAGAGACCGAGTTTGACTTAAATTCGATATTTCCACTATTATATTATCGACTTGTCAGTTTGTACATCTGGAAAAAAAGAAAACGAAAAAAAAGAACGCTCACCGACCCCGCAGACTGCGAATAATTATTGTTGTCAGTTACGCCACCTATTACGGGTGTCTTAACTCACTATATTTCAAGTTTGCATAAAATATTGTGCGCTTTAACAAGACTGTATTTAAGGCCTTTTTTGGTTTACATTTCTGAGTTTTGTTATTGGTTGTATTCGACTGGAATCACAGAAACGACATCACACGCAATTAAGTTCGTCAGATGAATCTTGGCAGCTTGGAGCCAATAAAGTGACATTTCTAGTCTGTCGTCTGTGTTTTTTTATAGCTGATATGCACATTTTTTCATAGCTGTGACTTTCTTCAGAAATATTCTCACTCATCATTATGTATATTGTGACCGTGATAAAGATTTAACTGGTGTAAATGCCTTAACTGAAAAGAAACAGTGCTACAGACCGGACAGGCGATTGGAAAACACACCGAGCGCTGAGTTCCAACGGACTTTAGTAACGCCATGTTACTCGTTTATAAACATTCACAAGAAACGGTTCAAGCCACTGCGCACTCGTAAAGCGCAGTTTATTGCTAGTCGTAATATTAATGTATCAGTGGTCGTGTCAGTCATGCGTGTAAGATTGAGATTGATTTTGGGGTTGCTATTATTTAGACCAAGAAGAAGCTCGAATGAAACCGCAAATCGAACGGAATCTGACGAGCACCTTCCTTGATGACTGACCTAACAGCTAAAAAAGTCGCAGTTTCGCCCGAAAGGCGAAGCATCGATTGCGATAGCAAACGAAGCTATACGAATAAGTATAGTAGTATTATAGGCCATATAAACTTTTAAACATATGCATACTAACTAAATTAACAAGCATGGTGTGACGTGCGCACAAGCAAACATGAACGCATCTCACTCGATAACAGCGGAAACTCGCTGTCAATACGCTGTAGCGCGACAGCAGCAGCGAGCGAATTGACCTTCGTCCCGCCGCTTGCATCAACGCGAATTGAGCCGCGAAAGCACAGCGCATGGACGAAGGACTCTGCCCCCGCCGCAGATAGATTTGAAGATGCAGCCGCCGAGGCGGCAGCGCGCGGCGTAGTACGTGGCCTCCCCCCCCCCCCCTTCCCTGCCCCCCACCGGAGCCTTGCAGCCCGGCGGGCGCGCGGGGGCGCTCGGGCAGTGCAGTGTAAACCCCCCTCCCCCCCCTCCCCCACGAACCCCTTCCTTACCCTTCCTCCGGAGCATTGCGCGCGACTGGAAGAGGCGCGCTTCCTTCCCGCTTCGCTCTCTTGCGTGAGCGAGATAGAGCCGCGATCGCCGGCGCACCTTCGCCCGCTTTTACTCGCACATACAGAATACGACGGGCGGCGATTTTATCGCCCTTGGGCTTTATACGGAACCTCACGGCGATGATGACGGTAACGGCGACAACAGAAATGCGCTTGCAGCGTCCATATAATCACTATCACCATAAAAAGAAAATTGGAACTAGGGTATATATACTGCACTGTATACGTATGAACTGCAGTGTTTGGAAACGGGTCTCTTGGTGTCAATAAACTCAGTTGGACGTCAGTGCTCTGTGTATCTGTTCGCCAATCGCCTGTACCGTGTTATGCTATGTTAGCTGATCCGAGCAACTAGCTCGGATCCACACCTTAGTGGTATATCCTTCATGCCCTCTATGATAGCTGCGAGACATAATCGCTTTTCCATTCGGGTATTATTACCGGCTGATAGGTCAAAAACTAAAAAAAACAAAACCCACCTTTTGCCTATAAACACCAAGCTTAAACGCGGAAAGACGCCTCCATTGTAGAAATATGATGAAATACCAATTTTCTCCCACTGAGCACAGATATAAAGACGTAACACCATGTAGTCGGCCAACACGCTGATGCACATCCCAAATTTTTAAGTATTCTAGGGGTATTCGAAAAAAATACATCGTGGGTGTTCTTCGTTGTTTGTGACGACACAACGTTAGAGCGGTCTAGATCAAACCAGTGTCAATATTCTCTAAAAGCAACTCTAAAAATCTGACTGAAGCATTAAACCATTTCGATATAGTTCCGCATGTATCTGACTTCATTTACAGGATAAATATTTGAGTGAGGGCTTCCCAGGTAACTTTGAAACGATTAATGAATAATGTTGTACAAGGGGTTTAGCGACGATATATGTCCGTGAGCTCACACAGCTGCAGCCAATCCAAACTCCTGTCATTACCTGTCACCGTCGAGTACTTTCTCGTTTTGGTGAGGCTATAGAGCCGTATGCCCGGTATGCTTCCTCTTGTTTATTAGTTACCCATCCCTATGTCATCTGTTTGCCACCGTACAGGAATGATGTCAGAGGTGCGCTAAAGAAGAAAATAATTCTGCAGATCCAACGCACTGTGGGAACCTATGTTATATGAAACACTTTGCAGGTACCTAGCTATCAGCATTGTTTGGGGTTCCGCAAAACTATAACAGGCGGACCAACGTGTTCCTGTTAATTTAGTATAGTTGTGAGCGTGAGGTTGTAGACGGGCGTATGACGGCAATTGCATGATTTCTACGCCGGCCGTACGACAGAGCAATGGTTGGGTGCTTCATATAGATAGCGGACGAGCGTAAGCAAGAGGAACACGGATTGTTATGGCATCAGCGACTACGTTAGATACATTTGTTCATCCATATGGCTACTTCATGTGGTGTATTTTAAACGACGGTGGCATTGTACTTGGGGGAAGAAATGAAGAAATGTTAGAACTTGATAACTTAGGCGATCATGAAGTCTGTACAACGTCGCACAGTTTCTAAGTTGCGTATGCTATTACGACAAAAGTACTGGGCAGTTTGGGCCGGTCCTGGAGATAGTGTAGTCTAACATGGAGCCTCAAAATGCGAGCTTTCACAAGGAAAGAAGACGACAAAGTGGCACGCGGTGCACGCGCCAAGCATTTCAAAGAACTGGCTGGCTTTGCAACGAGAAATGCATGCGTCCTTTTACTGAGGCCTAATGCCAATAAAGAGAGAAAAAAAAACTGTGGCTCCAATCCACGCTGTGAAGGTGGTTGGACAGCGAAGCTGTAAACGACACCCACAATGATTACCCATCGGGACGTCACTTGAATTCACACACGTGGTTCTACAAAGAGTGAAAGCAGAGACAAGTGAAATGTACTTAACCACACCCTTTATTAGTTCACAACGACATTATATTCACGCTGTTCTTCTGACGTTTCTACTTTCCGTGGTCTACCCACGGTAGACCACGGATGGTAGATCACGAAATTGAATGAGTTGCTATACCGTGGTAACGTCACAGCGTGATTTATATGCTGTTGGGTACTTTTCTACTCGGAGTAGCTTATATGCAACCGTAAACTTTACCGGGAAACACACGCAGGAAAACGAACGCTGTAAACGACACCGACCACGATTACCCATTTTGACGTCACTTGAATTCAGACAGGTGGCTCTACAAAGAGGGAAACCAGAGACACTGGTTTCACGAGTGTCTTGAATGACGTCAACCCTTTTCGAAGCAGCTGCAAACCTAATCTTTACCGGAAGACGTCGGAGGGCGTTCCCATTGTTCACATGCGCCTTATCATCCATCATGCGTTTTGATGCTTGTTTTGTGGTTTTTCTTTTGAAAGCAAGTGCGAGCTGTATGCTGTATGCCTGATTTCAAAGGAGAGGGAGGGAAGCCCGGAAGAGTGCGCGCCAACCCACTTTCTTTCCATGTCCCTCCTCGCTACACATGGCGTTTTTTGCTGACGACGACACGAAAATTTCCTTGGCTGGTACAGGTATACAGCTGCGCTGTAAAACAAACTATTGAGGCGTAATGGGCAGAGCTCCCGGCTACTGTGCTCGACAGGTTCGATTTCCACATCGGTACAACATTATTTTAGTTTTTCTTAAGCGAGGCGAGACAGGAACCTACCTACTTACCTACCTACCTAGCTACCGCAAAGTACCAAGAATGAAGCAAAGCGGGTTTCGAATTAAGAAAATTACCGATAGCAAAGCTAAGGTGAACAACTGACTATCTCGGTTATTGCATTCAATAAGGTTCTGCGAATTTCATTGCAATCGTTCAAACATAGAACTTCATAATAGGATTCTTATGCACAAATCTGGGACTCCAGCTAAGCAGCCTTCATGGGAATCATAAGTGACACTAAAACTTTTCCAACGATTTCTGACGGCTTCGTGAAGATAACAAAAACTGCCGATCATTTGATTGTCTCTCTGCGGTTCAATACTATTCTGCACTGTCATGGTTGTGTTTTTGATATTATACCATCGTGATTCGCATGCTGCATTGACGACAACACGGGTGCGCGTCTATTCTCTTAGGATCTGGCGTTTAATCTTGAATACCTAACGCCGCAGACCGAAACAATCAGTGATAGCGAACCTCGGGTAGCCAAAATTAATCGGTAGCCCTCCAATGCAGCGTCTCTCATAGCACGGGTATTGCTTTGCTATGTGTTAAACCTCATGAATATATCAATCGGCACCAGCGTGATTCATGGTCAATAGATCAGGCGGGTTAGTTCCAAAGTACGTGAACTAAAATCACAATGAGTTGAACTGGAAAGCGCGCTCACCAGCCGCGTACGCAACGGTCACGAACAGAACACAGCGCGCTAATGTTTTGGAAAGTTTCCGCGCTATGGCGCCACTCATCCGCCGCGTTTAGGACGTCGCGCTCGCTGGGGAAGGAGTCATTGGGGTGCGTCTGCTACAAATATCTCACTGAGGCTGTTCTACACACAGCCTATATTGTATGCGTTTCCTTTAACACTCTGCGCTCGCTTCATTTCTGCCAGGAACGCGATATCACACTGGTACGAGTACGGGCATGCCATTTGTGACTCGAGACATACTGCGAGCGCAGCGCTAATGAAAGGATATGAACTAAATGTAGATGACGATTATCGCAGGGGGTCAAGATAGATCACAAAGAGTGTCTCTTGGATTATGTATATGGATTTATTGAATATATTCACTTTTGCGCGTGCTTACGTTCTTTGTTTGGATACAATGGTTTCACTTCTTTCTCTTTCTTTTCTTCTTTTTGTACTATATTAAATGTTGTAACCACTCCTGCATGGGCCCGAGGACTGCCTGCAGTATTGCCAAATAAAATAAATAAAATAAATAATGTAGCTTCGCGCCAGAAAATTGACGGGCCGCACAACTCGAATGTTTGGCGTTGAGAGAGATTTGCATGCTGGGGAGATAATTGTGTTATAAGTGTCGTATGCGGACAGTGTCAAATGAATTCCCGATTAAGTTTTTATGCGTGCATGTTGATAATAACCACTAAAACTATATGTTCTATTAGTGCTGTGTCTGTTAAAACCGAACGTGGATGTGGTTGGGTATTTGCAACCCTGGGGGCTACATTAGAGGATGCAAGGTTCGCAGAATAAACACCATAGGCATTTTATTCTCTCAATATTCCCGGGAGTGCTATGAGGTTAACGTAACTAGAAATTAAATGTAACATGAAAGTAAGAAATAGTATACGCCTGCTTCTCTGGATTACTGAAAATTGAAACAAAGAAAAATATAATATTTGCTTATGAAAACGTTTTTAGTTCTCTTTCTTCATTGCCATGTAAATATACACGGCCATGCGTGATGAAGCAGTTTACTGACGCCCACTGGTGCTTGGAAGGGGAACAAAAATCGGATTTGCCTGTCGCTTATAAATGTATTCAATCGTTGCATATCCGATATACTTTGTGTGGTGTTTTGCACAAGCCGAATGTTTTTTTATGATCCTTGGTCTTGCTTCGTTTAACTATTATTCCTGTTTCCGAAGCTGCCTTGAGATTGTTTCCCGATTTCTATCGAATGCATTTTAGTAAAATTCAGTGTCAACACTTGGTTTCTTGAAGCAAATTTTATTATGTAGTGCTTGCAAAAGTTCTAAATTAATGTCGTTACCTCTGTGCAATGTGAGAAGCCACTTGTCTTATGGATTTTCAATTTAACCTTAACGAATGCTTCGGTCAAATATGCTCAAGAATGGTATTTAATGCTCGGTCTATATAAAGCATAGTTTACTATGTTTAAGGGAGACAAAGAAATTATAAATGAATTTCTCTAGACTTGAGCTTCACGTTTGCTTATTTGTTTTTGAATCACGTTCCAACTGCCTTGGGCAGTTATTAGAAAATCGTTTTTTTTTTTTTCATGTCCCAACTGAAGCCCTCTTGATAGATGCTTTTCCGTACAGGGTGAATAGTTTCCTGCTCAGTCACAAAATCCAGATAAAATTCTGCACCAGTCGCCTAAATAGTTAATTTTGGGAGTCTTTCAGCTAAGGCACTGACTCGCTGGCGCAGAACTTCCTCCCAGAGGTGACATTTTGCATTATTTTGCATTTGATATGACATTTGCATGCCGTATTTGGTGGTACTATCGAGAACATCTCTATTTACACGAGTCCACTTGTGCGTAGGCTAAGTGGTTTTTGTAGTCGGTATTAGAGTCGCACACTGGATAACTGGTACTGGAGTGGTCACAAACAAAGTGCACTTGAAACGAAAAAGAAATAGAGGTAAAATATCTTTCTGGACAGTATTTTTGAACCCTAAATAACAAGCCCCATCAAAAAAGTTGTCCTACATTCGTCGTTATCTGAAATCTTCGATTTCAAAAAAAAAAAAAAAATGTAGAGGCATTTTTTCAGGCACCGAAATTGGTGGTGGATTTCGCAATACTTTACGTTCGTAAGCCCCATTCGTCATCGGAACTGCTGCCTTGCCTATTAATCTTATGCCCTACATTACTATTGGTTCGCAATTGAGCTTACGTTAAGAACGTCATTAAGAACTGAAGAGTAAGAACGTTTTTTTTTCTTAAATGATACAGACGATCGAGGTGCCTTAGAGCCATCGCAGTTGGCGCCGTCCTGCTTTTCTGCTTTCTACCACGCGTTAAGGGTTAGACGGCGTCCACAGATAAGCAGGGCTGTTGGCTCGAAAAGCGGCAAAGTGGACGCACGGTCACGCGGGCTCAATCTACTATGCCACAGCAGGGGCAGCAGAACGTTCTGGCTGCCGCTGTTGGCAAGGGCGTTGCGCGCAAACACGTTATCGTTCATGATGAGCAAATGTATGCAAACTACACCTTGGTGCGTGCAATGGTCTCAATGGAATGTAAAGTAGACGTCCAGCCAAATTTATGTAATCCTTTCCTACGGAGTTGACACACACCGAGGGTTTTAAGTCGGCCTCATCTCGGTACTACGTTACGAGGTGCTACGCTTACAATTGCCGCTGGTGGCGGTCCTCATCATGCCATCGTTCTAAGACGTCTTCAGCGCAACGCTATACTTTGCCATCGATTTCAACGCTTCTCTTTCGGGTGGAACAGCCAATGTTTCATTTTTTTTGTAGGTTGAGACCCTGGATTTCAGAGAATAGCAGCGCCAAAAAGCACCCTACTGACTAAGCCGAGCGGAACTTTTAAATACCTTTCTAGTTTTACAGATCTGCTGAAACTGCATAAATGTAGGAAAGTGAGTCGGAATTTGGCGAACAACTTCTCGGCAGTTTCAGCCACGGCGCACTCATTTCATCAAGCAAAATACACAAAGAGCAACCCAGTTAGTACACCAGCACCTCCGAAGAAAATGAAAGACAAACAAAAGAATGCACCAAGAGGGGGAAAGAAAGGAAGCTGACGCTGCGTGAAGACCCATTTCTCGCAACAGCGGCGGGACGATGTAGATATATGGAACTGCATTTTAAAGGCCTCGAACTTGTAAAACAGCGCGAAGGACGTCTCACGAAGCCAAGAACAGGAAAGTCTCTCGAGCACGGTAAGTGCTCTTTCGGTGTTCTCGTGTCGTTTTTTCGTCGCTTATATGGGAAAGCTCTACCGTGATGAATAAAGATGAGAAACCAGCAAAGATTGATAGTGGGTACAGAAGAAAAAGTTCAAGACTGTGGCTGGCATCTACAAAGATGTGAAAGAAGCGAAAGAAGCGGTTGAAGCAAGAATGATGTAACTCAACCTGGTAAATTTCAACGGCATCCAGTGCAATTGGAGCGACAAGGAAGTTAGGAAGAAAGATAAAGGGAGGGGGGGGGGGAAGCTTTGTCTTGTTTTAGAACCCCTTTCTAACAGCTCCTCTGTGTATTTCTCCGTCTTTTTCCGTGTTTTGTGAGACGTCGCACGCAGTCAGATTTGTATAACTTTGATCAGGAACATTGCTTGCCGCAGTAAAGTCGCTTTACGAGTTTCGGCTGGGCAAACGAGTTGTGAAGGGAATACAAAAAGGAACAGAACTTTTCAATATTCACGATGGGAAGCACGAACTATTAAGCATGTTAGTGGGTCATCGTGGACGGATAACAAAGGTATAGCCAAAACTATTTTTAAAGGAAATACAAACATCTACGTAGTGCAGGTCCCCAGCTGCTGTTGCAGAGCAGGCTCCTCGCTGAGGTGCCATTGCAACACCTGTTCGATGCGTGCCACGAATGGCGGGGAAAGTACTTGTAATGCCTATATATTTGTTTTCCTTTTTTACGTTATTAGAGAAATGGCCGGGATCTGCCGGTTCAATGTTCAGTGCTCAAGGAAGACTTCTGTGTTTTGCAGTTTTTTTTTTTAATGGGCAATGCACGGATCCTCGCACCAAGAACGCCATCACCACTTCTGTCATTTAAAGATTAGACTTAAATGCCTACACTTTCTAGAGACCAGAACACAACTTTTATCACGCGAAAACATACAGATAAGAAAGCATGAGTAGAAATCCTGGCAGCTAGAAAAAGGCAGACGAGCGCCAGTATGGAGATCTCCATCTGGGATTTTATTCCTGGTCTACGGCATGTCAGCCATCGTCACCATGGTCGTCACTACAGGTACTGCTGTTTGGCGCGTCACATGAGGTTTACATTGGAGTGGCCCTTATGCAAATTTGTTTAACAAATAATTCTTCATATATATCTACAGCGTTTTGCGATCTAACGCCACAGCTTGGCTAAGAGCGATATCGTAGTGGTTGCCTCCGAGTTATTTTTACCACTTGGCGTTTGTTAACGTGCCGGTATAGATAATGAGAATCGCGAGTAAAGGTTTGAAGTCCACACATGCGGCTAAACTTATTTCTCTAGCAGCGTAGGCGTTAAGGCTAAAATGAAGTGGAACAGCCCAAGCGCGCCTGTTCAGCCAATTCAAGGCTTTGAGGCAGGTTCACGTTCGACGGTGCCACAATTTTGCTGAAGCCGTTGGTTTCTAAACTTTCGCTCGATAGTCAGTGTACATCAGGACTCTGGAATTTCATTGTTGTACGAATGCGGTGCCCGCGGCGGAGAATAGAAGTCACCACATAGCGCCCAGCAGGCTTACACCAAAGTAATAATGCCACAGCGACGGGGATACAGTAGTTAATGGCAGGTCGGCTGAACTACATGTTGTCCGAGTCGTTTAGTATTCATAAATGCTAAACGAGTCCGCAGTGAAGGCGGCAAGCCAATGGCGAATGAGCGTTTACGAAAAAAAAACAGCTTTGCTTAATTCTGCCCTGGGTATTTTTTGATAATCAGGGACCGTTGTCGCTAAATCACCTGGCATTGATCACCATTTCAATGTATGATTTTATCGCGATAGCAATTATATGCACACTCGAAGAGAATTTCTGCCGTCAGCGTCGCCGTGAGGTTCCGTATGCTGGATGTGCGAGTGAAAGCACGCGAGGGACGCGCGCTTTCACGGGGAGCTGAACGCACGGTGGAGAGCAAACGCGCGTTCTGCGCCGTGCTACCTGAAGGGCTGCAGAATAAAGCGTCTCTTTCCTCCTTTACAATCACCATATATCTAGAGCAAACGCGACTTTTTCCGTCGCGCGAAAGGCCGTGGGGGGACGGGAGGGAGAGAGGGGTGGCGACGTTTAGCTGCGGCACCAAAGGCGCATTTATATAAAAAAGTTGTCGCAGTGTCACCTGAAAGGCGAAGCATCAATTGCGATAGCAAATTTATAGAGAGCTATACGGAGTAATGATAGTAGCTTTATCAGGTGTATACCCTTGGACATGCAGCAGCACCGGCAACACGCAGAACTGTTGTCGACGCCGTCGGCGCTTTGCCCGCGTTCGCACAAAATGCGTACGGCGTTGGTGACTGTTGCCGGAGCCTCTGATATAAATAGGCACTTGATGCCGCAGCTAAACGTCGCCTCCCTTCCCTCCCCCTCCCCCCCCTCCCCGCCACGGCCTTTCGCGCGTCGGAAGAAGGCGCGTTTGTTCTACATATATGGTGATTGTAAAGGAGGGAAGAGACGCCTACTTCTGCAGCCCTTAAGGGAGCACGGCGCAGAACGTGCGTTTTTTCTTCGACGTGCGTTCACTGCCCGTGAGAGAGAGAGAAAATGACTTTATTGACACTGCCCGTGAAAGCGCGCGTCCCTCGCCCCCTTTCACTCGCACATACAGCGTTCGGCGCGTGGCGACGATTTCATCTCCACTGACGTCATACGGAACCTCACGGCAACGGCGACGGCGACGGCGACGACGACGCCGACGGCAGAAATCTGCTTTGGAGTGTCCATATAATTGCTATCGCAATAAAACGTTGTGAGTTGAGAAGGTGGTAAAGACTTCCGGCGCTGCTCAACGAGTGTCCCGTTCTGATCTCGTCGAAAACCTCGGATCCGCGCCAGAGGCACCGGCAACAGTTACCAACGCCGCGCGCGTTCGGTGTGAACGCGGGCAAAACGCCGACGGCGTCAACAGTTCTGGGCTTTGCTGGCACTGCTTCATGTACAAGTTTATACAGCTGATAAAACTACTATCCTTACTCCGTATAGCTCTCTACTAATTTGCTATCGCAATTGATTCTTCGCCTTTGGGGTGAAACTGCGACATTTTTACATTCCACGCCTCATTATTGTACGTGGTTTTCTTAGACCTTTTCTCCTAAACCTCCCAGTAAATGCATTTAAGTATTAAAAGTGCAACTTACTTTTTTTTTCTGCAAGGCTCCTGCTTGAACGTATTGCAGGATTTCTGACAAGTTCCTAAAAGATGGCTTACGGTTCCTGAAGAGCCATAAGAACGTAATATTTTAGACATGCTAAATGCGTGGACAATCTTTCGACAAACATTCATTTTGCTTGCTGTAGATGAGTTCACACTGAATAGTATTAGTTACATTTTTTCGGACAAAGTTGCCAGGTCACGAAGCCAAACCATTTCATTTTTTTTAGAGAAAGGTCAGTCAGTGATCATGATGATTTACTCAAAATTTTGTCGCTTTACGTTTGTGTTGTTTCTAGACATGCTCATTATTATTATTTAATGTGTAGCTTTAGGTTACTTCTTGTGATGGTGAATCAACAGTTGGAATGTGAAAAAGGTTAACAGCCCCGGGTTTTCTAGAACGGTATTAGGACTCAAGATTTTGCTTTGCCTAGAGAAGCGCAGCTTTCGTCCATTGAGATGGCTCACTAATGGGCTCTTAGATATGTCTTTATAAATGTTGACGAATGGAAGTGCATATACCTTCATTGGAATAAAATGGACGCGAGGCAATGAGCTTTTCCAAATCCTCTTACATAAATTTAACAGGACCATTTTCTGGCTAATAACGTCACTAAAAAACTCACTAAAATGGTCACTTGGACGCCAAAAAGGCAAACTTGACGTTAGGGTGACCAAAAACTCGCTAAGTTTAGCGATATTCTCCAATAAGTTACCAACACTGCTGCTCATAACATAATCGGTGTGTTTGTAAAAGACCTAACAAGCAAAAATTCTAGCTGAATTAACGAATGTAGTATCGCAAATCATAACGCAATTAAAATAATGTTTACTGAAGTGTGCACTAGTAGTTTCATTTGGACTCCTTGGTACCTAACTAAAGTTCCTATGCCGTGCAAATTGGTTTCGCTGACACACGCGCACAATGAGATGCAGACGTGCGTGAGAACTGGAGGAGTTTAAAGTCTCAGCAGGTACTTAGCTAATGAAGCCATCTAAACCGGCGCGCGAGATCCAACAAGTGAATAATATTGTATAAGAGCGACATCTACTATTTATTTCTCATTTACTTTTGCCGGCTTTCTATTCTGCGAAGTTTGGATTTTGCTTCAGTCGGCGCACACTAAACGAATACCCTGCATAATTTACCTTGTGTCCGATGTGTGCGTGGCCTGGCAGAAGTATTTTATTAGCCCCAGTTGCTCTTGATAAAGCGCTTACTCTAAATGCTTCGGCTGGGAAGAATTCTGAGAAAAAATTGAAAATAAAAGAAAGTGTGGATTTATTGAACAAGATCCTGTGAATACTTCCAGGCATCTCTAAGTTTCCCGAATATATATATATATATATATATATATATATATACATACATACATACATACATACATCAGGGACGCAATGAATCACAGGGGCCGGCACAGAAGTAGTTCAAAAAATAGAAGCACGTAGGCAAAACATAACAGGACTTTACTGACTATATGTATAAGAAGCCAACAAACAATGACACCAAGGACAACATAGGTGAAATTACTTGTACTTACTAATTGAATTAAAGAAATTATAAATAAATGGAAATGAAAATGGATTAACAAGCAACTGTCCGCAGATGGGGAACGATCCCACGTCTTCGTATTACGCGTGCGATGCTCTCACCATTGAACTACCGTGGCGGCATTTTCCCATCCACTTTCTGGGGTATTTATGTCTTACATCTTAAACTAACGCTGGGAGTGTTAGCCAGTGCCACCACTCAGAAACCATGGTGGTGGATGTGGAACATCCTTTCTGCCGCAGGCGTCATGAGCACGTGATCTTTTTGGTTGATGGCAACTGGTCAGTAAACCCACATATGCTACCTGAAGGCATCAATGTTGCCGCATTCGAGCCCTCGTTATGTAATGAACGAGAAGAAAGGGAAGCGAGGGGCCCGATTATTATTAATCATATCTTAAGAAGTTAACAAACAATAACACCAAAAACAACACCCAGGACCACACCAAGGATGTTCCACATCCGCCGCCATGGTTTGTGAGTGATGGTGCTGGCTAACACTCCCAGGGTTAGTTCTAGTTGTAAAAACATAAATACCCCAGAAATTGGATGGGAAAACGGCTCCGCGATAGCCCAATGGTAAGAGCATCACACGCGTAATGCGAAGACGTGGGATCATTCCCCACCTGCGGACAGTTGTTTTTTCATCTATTTTCATTTTTCATTATTTTTATCATTTCTTTAATTTTATTATGTACAAGTAATTTCGCCTATGTAATTTCCCCAGACTCAAATAGTTGGAACTCATGCCAGCCACTCCTGAAATGTTGTCCATAGAGTAGCGACGACTCTAATTGTTTTTGCGAACCTTTTCCAATTTCGTAGGCACGACTGGTTGAAAGTTAGTCGAGAGGAGAATGGTCTTTAACGCTCATTTCTGATCCTATAGCAGCGCGAACCACTCAAAATCTCATGTGTGACTGAATGCTCACTTCATAAATGTTGTTTGAAACATTTCAATTGTTTCTTTTGACGTTTTTATTTTTATAAGAGAAATCAAAGTATCAAGGAGATTAGCTATCTGTTACAAACAGGCTTCACGATTTCGCAAGAGTAGCACGACAACCATTGTGACAACTGCCACAAAACTGTAAGTCATTTTACGGTGATGGTGGCTCATCCACTGACTTGTGAACCCCAAGTCAGTGGATAAGCCATCATCACCGTAAAATGACTTACAGTTTTGTAACAGTTGTCACAATGGTTGTCGTGCTACTCTTACGAAATCGTGATTCTTGTTCATGGATTCTACGAACAAGAATCCATGTGAACCCCATCCCACGTCACATGAACCCTCACTTCCACGTGAAACGGCGACAAGCCAGAGCAGCCATCCTGCGCAAAAGGCAGGAGGATGCAGACACATACTTTACTGACGCGGGCTTATACCCCAGAGGTGAGACAGCGACTCCTACTTATGTGGCTGTCGCGACAAACCGGGGGAGACCGATCGTAGCAGCGTCCGTACGCACGACTTCAAGTGCCACGGCGGAATCCGCGGCCATAGCCCTAGCCATCCGAGACGCTGAGGCCAAGAGCCAGTCGGCTTATATACTCACAGACTCGCAAAACGCCTGCCGGCTCTTCCTTCGGGGAGTTCTACGGGCCGGGGTCCTTCGCATACTAGGACCAAGCCTCCAAATGGACCACGGGATAACCTGGTGTCCTGCGCACACCGGAGTGGAAGGCAACGATCGGGCGGATCGTATGGCTCGAGGTATAACAGGCCGAGCCGCGATACATACCGCTCGAACGGACGCCTCTCCGACACCCGGCAGCACACCGAGAGACATACTTGAGGCACAACGACTAGGAAGACGAACCAAAGCTCCACCTCACCCCAAGCTAAACAGACGACAAGCGAGGGACTGGCGCCGAATACAGACAAACACCTACCCACATTTACATAGACTGCACAAAATATTTCCTAACAAACACAGCGACAGATGTCCATGGTGCGACTCCACCCCGACACTAGAACACATCACTTACCAATGTACGCAGCGTCCGGCAGACGCCATCTCGCCGCTACTTGACGATACACTTAGCAATTGGTCGTGGGAGGCGTGACTCTCCGAACTGGACTTGGGAAGCCAATTGGCGACCCTCGACCAGGCCCGGCGCACCGCAATAGCCAGTGGGGCCCTGGAAGAGGGGCTCCACCCACAGTGACAAAGCACGATCCTAATTTAAATAAAGATGTTTCTCTCTCTCTCTCCACTGACTTGTGAAGTACCCGCGAACACCCAACTAGTGGGAGAATACAGCAATACAATTGCACAGAGCTCGATGAAGCAGTCAAATGTTGGTGTTGCTTTTTTTTTTTTTTTTTTTTTGGGGGGGGGGGGGGGGGGAGATCTTTCCTCGAATATGGTCCAGGCAGCTGCAGCACGCGATTTGCGTTCTTAAATACTTCAAGTGTTTGGCGCGCTAGAAAACGTCTTATACCGACATAGGCTGTGACCGGAAACTTAAATAGTATGAAAGGAAAAACTGACTTCCACCCGTAAGTAGCCCGAAGCTACAAAGGAAACCTATACAGGTTTCTCAGTAACAAAGCTTCGTAGTTGAAGAAAAATTCGCCTTGGTCCGGGACTCGAACCCGGGACCAACGCCTGACCGGGTTGTTCGCTTTACCATCTGAGCTAACCAGGAGGCTTGCAGATCGCAGCGCTATCGTAATAGTAGGTTTCTCATTTTCGGTATCGCGTTACAGGATGTATAAGACTGAAGCTGGAGGCTGTAATTTTTAGGCAAAGCACTTGTAGAGGCTGACTGTCAAACCAAAGCAGACTCAGCTGTCTGGGCCCAAAGTAGATCAATCTCTGATTGCCATTTCTTTATGGTGAGATTGGCGTAACAATAACATACTTGTTTAATGCTAGCCGTTGCGTTACAAAAGCGAACAAATTAGGTCATAGTTAAAATAAAATAAAAGAAACAAACGATGTTGGAGATTGTCCGGGCACAGAGCGCGCGAGTGCGATACGAGGCAAGTGCTTAGGAAACTTGCCTAATTTGAACTTATCCGGGAAAACGGGGTGTTTATGAAAATACGGTCTTTCTTCGTCGCCAACCACCACATGCTAAGGGCCCCTAAACAAACTGTTTTGCTGCCTCTACTAGACTGCGGTTAACTGCGGCTAACTGCGAAGTTCTTTATCACCCACAGCACTCGCAACCCACGCCTCATGTTGTCTCCTGGGACTGTATACGTACGTAGCAGACGCGCGTTCATAGTGCATGACGTGACGCGGTAGATCTGGAGCGCGTGGGGCGCATCGCGAGTGTAATTAGGCGGAACTGTGAGCCGTGTGAGGCGAGGCGTGCCAGACATAGTGCGCGAACGTGCCGCCTCTGCCCCGTCCACGATGCGTACCCATCAATCAAAACTAATTCAGTTGTTCCGGGTCACGAGTTTTATGAGAGCGAACAGAGCCTATTGTGTCTCTTTCTCATCACTGAACCCCTTTGCTTCTCCTTTCTTTTTGAACGCGCATGTGGATGTGGTCTGACTGGTTTATTCCGGAAAATGCAAGGAAGTTCAGTGAAAGGAATAACAAGACCGAAAGAAGGACCGACACAGGGTAGTTGACGGTCTTTATCCTCACCTGCGCGCTGACTGCGCTGAGTGCGAAATCTCTGGTTAAGATAACTTCTACGTCAAACAATCCTACAAGATGGCCGGATAACCTTGAAAACGGCCAAGCGGATGATGTATCCTTAAGAAAATGTAACGCACATGTCACTGTAGAAATAGTATTCTTTCTTTGGCTAATCCGAAAGTATCTTACTTTCTGATCAATACGGTAAGGTTATAGAAACACCCGTTGGTAAAAAAGAGGTAAATGAAGATTCAAATATATCCTAAGAACTCAAAATTTCGGAGCCACAGTTGTGATCAAATACCACGCTGCGACTACAGTCGCGGTAGAAAAACTGATAAGGTCTTCGTTGCAGCAAGCTCCTCGCACAGCTTCACCATCAAGCTGAGGTTTCAAATAAAAAAAATCAAATGAACTCCTTTAATTATCTGGGAACCAGAAGCTGAGTCTGCTCCTTTGCATGATGTGTGCCATTACCTTGCCATGCGCTTGCAGGAGCCACTAAGTCGATAAAAAGAGGACAACCTTTGCGACAACATTTCTTTCTTTCTGTGAGTTTATTAAAGGCAAATTCGGTACAAAATTGCCTGGACATCAACTGCACCATTGACATTGTAGACAACAAATCGAGCTATGAATGAATTATGAGTTTACTACGCTGACATGCTTTTGAGGAAAAGTATACCGATGCAGTATAGAGAAACATTCATGACCTCCACTACACCAGCGAGTAATTTTGGCCCAGCGCTCATATTGTAAAGCCAAGCGTGACGGCGAAAGTGTCATAAGCGTTCGACATGTATGGGAAGTTGTTTTTAGTCGTTTTACTGCGGAAGCATAACATTGTTTTTGACGCTCCATTTCCAAAAAGCTTGCCATAGGCTGCTTTGCCTCAAAATGGCTATATATGCGGTGGTGCACCCTTTACAGGGGCAAATTGCAATCTGGTTAATTTCTGACTATATTAGCGCTTATTACACACATACGGTTATTTTTCCTATTGTGAGACTATTCTCCCTTGTTGAGTTGTTGAGACCTACATTCTGATACTGTTTCCGCCTCCCTACGATGCTCTCGGAGAGGCGAAACGGCTGTTATTATTATTTTTTTTTGAAGTGCATACGAGTACCCAGATGCCAGATAAGCCAAACCCGTTTGAAATCAGCTAGAAAGACCTTGTCTTCCAAAGCATTTAACGTGTTGCATTGTAAAGTGTTTGATATGCGTTTGATATGCGTTCAGCGTTTGATATGCATATGAATAGTGATATCACCCTTGTACTCGAACTGAAGCTTCCTCCTAACAAAACTTCGGCAACTAATAAGAACATAAAATAAGGCGTCCGATCTAAAAATATGAAATGATATTGCCGGTTAGAGATCAGTCGTCTTTCGCTTCCGCCCAGTCAAGTTCTAAACGTTTAATACACATTGGGACATTCCTTTCTAACGTGAAAACAAAACACAAGCAAGGCAATCAAGCGTGGCTCGATGCATAGTGTACATATAAAAAACAAGCTGACAGTCAAGTTCTGATAAATAAAAGCGGGAACACATTGCAATGAAAAAAAAATAAACTAAGATGAAGCCCAGGTGAACTTTAGTGCAAGAGAGCTGGGGAGTAAATTATGTGCTATGAGCGTGAATAAGTGTGAGTGCTTTAAATGTTGCCATGTTCCTGAGAAATACATATGTATGTAATTATGTTCTGTTGGCAGCAAACTTGACACAGACTGCAGGGACAAGCACGAAAAAAGAAAACAGTAGACATCAGCAATTGCGAGGTTTCTGAAATAATTTTTACTCCCCAGCGGCTAATCCGCAATATTCCCCCAGTGACCAAAACATTGCGGAATATTTCTGAAATCGTCTGCACACCCTCTCAAATGTACGGAATTATGTCAACAGAACGACTATGGCGAGACGATTACAACCATGGCGATGACGGTCACACAATGAAGACTGCGGCACGACGAATACAATGACGACAAACTGCCGTCGTTATGTCGTCGACTAAGTAAACTGCGAAAAGCTGTCATTTAGACGACTGTTGCTGCACTGCGCAACAGCTGAAAGGCTTCATTTGCCCTAATTTTTGCGTGTGCCTCATGCTTGTTTATGTGTTAACTTGTTTAAATATTTGCTTAAATTTTGGTGTGTTTCATATAAGTGAACTATTCTATAGTTCTTGAAGGCCTGTTGCTTCCAATGTCACCGAACATCGTCACTGGAACCAACCTGTTCTGATTGCCCGTATACAGAAATTATAAAGAAACTACTAATTAAACTGTCCCCCGAAACCTTTCAGATCTAATATACAGTTCTTTTAGTGCCTGTTTTCCAAATATTATACTTGTATATCGTCTTGCATACTGATAAAAAAGTATTTAACTTGGATGACTTGTATTCTAAATTTAGGCTTCCTAGAAAATTGCTGCATTGCTTATGTAGTAAAGTGCAAATTACGAATTCCATACGGCTGTAGCAAAGAAATGAAAACAGAGAAATCATGTCTTTCATTATCGTGCACTGTGTGCTGCCACACGAGTGAGTGTGCTTGATATGGTGCGATATATTACTTTCCTTTTCCATCCTTTATTCATATCATCACCAGGTTAAATCCGCCTGTTGCTATAATCCCCCCCTCCCCCCATCTACCACCATTATTCGTATCAATCATTGCTTCTTTTAAGTATTATGTTCAGATTTATCCTTTCTTGTGATGAGTACTTTAATTGCTGCTTTCAAGGAGAAACGGGTTACACTGCAGGGAAAGGTTGGAGAAACCAAGGTGGCGATGCCAATACTTGAACATTATCAATTAACTTACTATGAATTTAATTTTGCAAAGTATGTATCTTGCACCTGATGCGAGAAACTGGAAAGGAAAAGCGTCTTTGAAGCACATACCACAGCATGAGTACGTATTTAAAGGGCGGAACACGTGTGGTGACCCATTTTTTTTAACTTACAAAACCACAGTGGAGTTCCCCTCTTACCCCCATCTTACATCACCGTCGTCCGCAGCTTCACTTACTACCCTCTCTGGTCTTCTTGTAAACTTAAAGTATGATTTGTGCTCGTCCTTCAACGCTTCCCGATTTTTCCATTCCTCGAAGCTCGGCGCAGTGCTGTTCGTCATCATTCCCGCATTACGCTTCAACGCACATGTTCGCCGTTGTTCGACGTTGTGAACATCCACCCACGCAATTTTACTCTCGCGTTTCACTTTCTTCTATTTGGAGTCATTTATTAGACTAACTTTATTGTCTATACAAGATTGCTTTTCTTAAACCAAGTGTCACTTTGTGGCAGTTTTAAAATTGTAGTCTTCCTCCTGCCTTGTTCTTCGGCTGTTCAGTTTTTTTTTCTGCATGGCCCCTTCTTCCCGACGGCCTCTGTAAAGCAAGCCCTCGAAGCCAGCCTCGTCTTGACTTGAGCTTTTTACCGATTTGTCACGTAAGGCTCATTTCTTTTTCTCCACGCCATGCCCTCTGTTTCTGAGCTTGAGCCCGTGTCCACACCGGCGATCCTATGACTTTCGACTCGAGCCGTGTCACGCTTGTATGATTCATGCTAGCACTTTCAGCCATGTGATTTTAATGTCAGGTAATATATTTCCTTCTTCGTCCGTACGGCGAATAACGGTGACTTTGGGCTGATACGCGGGCATTTTGAGTCGTCAAAACTTTTTCCTCCATCCTAAGCGATGTTGATGTTTTTCGTCATTTGAAATATTGTGACATTTGCTAGCAAGCGGGGAAAGTAATCTTTATAGTTTGTCAAGCACCTGAGCGAAAAAAAAATAAGTTGGTATAGCTACAGATTCGCATGGGTTTGACGGAGTAACGCTGAAGTAGACCTATTTAATTAGTAGCATTGAGGTTAATCCTCTCGCAGTAGTTAAAAGGCCGATATTAAGTTTGGTGTGTCTGTCATTTCTGTTATGGCCACTGACGACGGCAGCCGTCGTCGTCATCAAGTGAACGTTACGCACTGTAGCACGATAGAGGTCTTCTTTTTTTCTTTCTGGGGTTTTACATGCCAAAACCAGTTCTGATTATGAGGCACTCCGTAGTGGAGGGCACCGGAATAATTTTGACCACCTGGTGCTCTTTAACGTGCACTACAACGCAAGCACACAGGCGTTCTTGCATTCCGCCTCCATAGAAATGCGGCCGCCGCGGCCGGGATTCGATCCGTGATCTCGTGCTCAGCAGCGGAACACGATAGACGTGACACAAGATGAATGTAATACACAGCATAAAAAACCAGTAACGGCCCAAGACACAAGACAAAAGAAGGGGACGGACGAAAGCGTTGACTATCAACCAATTTTTCTTTGTGTTTTGCGCCGTTACTCGTTTTTTATGCAACATGTACCTAACTTTCGCACTTTATGACCATAACACATAGACGAAAGCCCTACCGTTCGAGCGTTACCTTCGTCTTGCATCTCTTCTGTCGCGCTAAAGAACATCATATTCAGTCAATGCCAACAAGCCTAAGTTTCAGTTCTTGTATAAGTCATCCTCAATGTCATTGTCATTACAGTGTCGTTGTCAGGCGGGTTCTTCATACTAATCTTCACTAATTTTGCCGTAGTAAGAACAAAAAAACCAAACTTGGCTTACCACAGCCATACCATTGCTACAAATTACGTTAGGAATTCTCTCGTTTATCTGTAGCTTTTTTCAATGTCACAACGGAAACTTCTGACCTACCTAATGGTCGTCGATAATTTTTGTCAGTCAGAAGTGGAGAGAAGAAAACACTTTCGCACCATTAAGCGAAATATGCACCGATAAAAGCCAGAATAGATGGTGGTTCCGCAAATTGCACCGCGTAATCGAGATTAAAACCCAAATCTTTCAGTAATCCTGGTACTTAGGGGTGAATGGTGCCATGGGGAAAATGCATACAGAGACCTCGAAAGCGAAGAAAAACTACGTGTCAAAATATGCTTTCTCTGTCGCTCGCTCCCTTCTTTGTTTTTTTTTTCTTTTTGAAAAGAATGAGTGCATGATTCGGGAAAAGGACATTATTGTGCCTGAAAAAGAAAGGACACCACGGAAAAAAAAACTGGGGACTTGATTTGGATAGATAGTTCGCATAATGCCATACTCAGCAATTTGCCTCATCCGATGTATTTCGTCGTCGTCGTTAGCAATTGATGGCGCCGCAACGTATTTTTACGAGTCAGCAGGCACGGATCAACTTAATCGAGTTTATTGTGCTCCTTGAGTGGAGGAAACCCGACGCTGTTCCATACTACGTCCGTCGCGTACATATCGATTGCGTTGTATTAAGATTCACCGACGGCCGTTACGCGGATGATTTAGGGCAACGTTTTCAGGTGACGCTGCAGGTGCAGTTGCGGTGCGCTGCGTGTGAGGTCCTTTAGAGAGCGCCTTTGAACCCCGCTAGAAAGTAACCTTTTTGTGCGGGTACTTGCATTTAATCAGGACGCATTAGTGCGCTGATTGACAGAAGAAGCATTCCAGTGGAAGTACATCGGGTACACTGAAGTAAAACGTCTGGACGCGCCTTTTTAAGGGCGTAGTCTTCTTTTGCGACTTCCGAATTTTACCAGACATACGAACAGAAATTAATTGGAGGTTCTTTCTTTCATGTGCACAATGTCAACAAAGTGCGGGATGCCCTTATTGAGGCTTTTTAATGCACGCGTTTGTAGAGGCACATAATTCGTTATTATGTGTGTGTGACACAGACCGTATTTACGTATCACCAGCTGTACATAAATGGGCACCCTTCAAATATGAACAGCGTTTGATTTATAGCGAGAAAAGCAGTACATGCGATGTGTGAGGCGTTTGAATGTAAGTTACAAGCTGCTGAAAAATGTGCCATGCGCACTAACTGTTCTTCCAAAATTGTCGACGTATACCTATGAAATCTCAAGAAAGTTGCAGGGCGGGCATGTCGCGTTATAGCGCGAGCGAAAAAATAGGTGACTTTCAACATTAAAATGCTAGTGCCTATGCTATATGATGTGCTATATGATATAGTAACACTTTTATCAACTGTCAGCACCATCTACCACTACATGTGCTGAGCTAAGCACCAATTCGTCTTGCACCGCTGTCATAAAAACGTGAGCAACGGTCTTGCCAAACGTATATAGAGGGTTACGCGGAGGAGACCCAAGCGAAGCCTGTCGATGATGGTGACGATGATGAAGACGTATGTTATGATTGGGATCCCTTTCAAACGTGGCGGAAACAAATAGTCACCTAGCCTGCTTGATTTATTCAGGTTTTAATATATCTATCGCTATCTGGCCATTTTGCCTATCTGATCTAGATCTGAACTTTTCTATGTAAAACCTATCTCACTATATTGTACCATTACCTATGTCTGCAATGACTCTCGTTCTATCAATCTCTTCCTGGATTTTTTCCCACCAATACTCTAAACGCATCTTACTTATCTTGACTGCTGACCAGTTAATCCTTCCATCTTCTTTGAACCCCAACATGCTACAGCTCTACAGCTCATTTACATTTACAACATGCTACATTTTTACAGCTCTCGAGTGAATATCTTGGCATTCCATTATGATTTGCCGAGTCATTTCAGGGCTTTCTTTTTTTTGTTCTTTTTTGCAGTACACAAATGTCTCATCCTGCGGCGAAGATTTGCTCCGATATCATATTGTGTTCTGTCAGACAGCTCGGGGTTCAAATATCAAGTGTGCACTGCCCTTTGCGTTATCATGCTAATGTTCCCTTCTGATTTCTTTCTTGCCGTCATTGTTAATCTCCATGGTCTTCTCATTGTTTCCATCCTTTTCATCCAATTAAGGTCTCCCTTTATAATCCTTTCATTTTTTTATGAGACCTCGTTGTCTATTTACACTTTCAACTGCCCTGTACCTGCTTGCCAACTTTCATGACCTCTTCTCCACTACGTGTCCACGCTTTCGAAGTGCCGAAAAAGTATGACCAGTGCCGTCTGTCTGCCGTCCATCACTATTTCTTGTTCTTACTACAAGAACGCGGCTGCGCGGTGTCTGCGCTTCTCCATACACAAAAATGGCAGTACATACAAATGGGCCACGAAGAACCCATGGAGGGACGACCACTCTAGCTTCACAGATCGCGCAGGAGAAGCCATGATGACGGCGCGACGGCTCGGTAGAAAAACATTACGGGGCTTCCGGAGTACCACGCTGCGAGCGTAGGTGCTCATGATGTGGTTGACGACAGGAGATGGCCCCACGCTTACCGTTCTCAGCCCAGCAAAGGGGAGCGTCATTACTGGACGGTCAACCCGCTCTGACACTTTTGTTGCAAGATCTTTTTCTGCACTATTATTTTCCGTGTACCCTATTTACTTCACTAGGTGGGTGCCAAGCTTTTCGATACATCAAAACGACGAAATGTTTCAGGCCTTTAGTGCTATGTATAGCGTCTAACTCATTTCTTGTCTCAGGGCTGCTGCACTTAGCTGTGCAGATAACGGTGGCGTTGATATAAATTACACTTGCAGTGAAACTTTCGTTGTATTCTTGTTTTTGCTTGGGAACGCGCAACATATATATATTTTTTTGTTTTACTGAGATTCGTTCATATTTTTACCTCGCCGGATGAGTTTGTACAGAATAATATGCAGTCTTTGTCAAAAGAGTTTTTAAAACTCCGCTTTTTTTGAGCTTTCTTGATTTATTTTTAATATACATTCTTACTTCGAAAGAAACCTGTATTTTGCACTTGAAATAATGTGTCACTTTCTTGTGCCATGAATTTACACTTATTGAGGTTTTGGCGCTTATTCAGTTTTTGATGATTAAGTTAACACTTGTTTCAGCGTTAACTTAGGCACATCAAGCCTCATGTGTATTTACGTTTGCGGTATTACACTGAGGAAAAATGTAGTCATAACGCACATAAACCAAATAATTGATTACGAAACAACGTCGTTGACTGTGCAGTTCAAATCATTGGTATTTAACTTCGCAAGCTATTTTAAGAGGTCTGTATTGTGCCTTTGCCTGGTGCCAATAGACGTCAGAAAAGAAAAAAAAACGACGATTTCATAATATGCACTATTAAGTGTAATTGCTATATGACACACGCTGAGAGCACAGCCAAATATACGCTTCGGTTGGTATAGCGCAGAGTCGTCTTTACGTAATGTCTACAAACGACTGTTTTACTCTACATGCAAGTGAGTACTCAGCAGTGTGCTCTTCATGCGAGCACGTTATGCGTCCGAAAATGTGTATCGTGAACTAACCGCGTGACAGAGCCCGCTCACACCTCCAACTGCTTTGCCTCAGCAGCAAGGAATATGCGAAATACTGGAAGTTCTCTTTCCACATGGCAAGCTTGCCCTTGTTATAGATGGCCGACCTCTCGCTCACGGTACATTGGACCGAAGGTTGGCTTGCAAACAGTGAGTATGGAAGACATGGCGGCAAGCACAGCGGCGTGAGCTCGTGCACTCCTGCTTTATTTTCGACACATCAATCTGTGTCTCGTGCAACTGTGAGGAGACGATCGAACACGTGTTCTGTTTTTGTCATCTTTATGTCATCGAACGCGACATTCTTCGGAGTGTATTAGACCCATTAGACAGCAGGCCGTTTCCAGAGACAAAGATTCTTGGACCATGGCCCCACGCGTCACAGACTTACAAAGCGACGTGGGCATTTCTACAGTTCATGAAGTCGACCGGCCTCAGTGACCGATTGTGAAGTGTTGGACAACCACACGTGTTCATACTCAGAGTAATTTTTTCCTCTCTCTCCTTTCTTTTCATCCATTTAAACCCCTTCCCTCGTGTAGGGTAGCATACCGGACGTGCCTGTGATTAACCTCCATGCCTTTCTTTTCTTCTTTTCCTCCTCCTCCTCCTCCTCCTCCTCCTCCTGCTTTATTTCAACTTCTAGTGCGACGTCGTCAGCCACCGTGTCAGGGTCAAAAATGATGCGTGTGCAAGCCACTCGCACAATTTTGCGTACTCTCTTTTGTCACTCGGAATAACACGCTTAATACTGTGAAGTCAAGTATGTTGAGACACCATGGTATCACCACGAAAGCGAAACTGAAGAAAAACGCGTAGTTTCGAGAGCTGGAATTCAAGCACCAATCTTCGTATAGCAGAATGAACCAGTCCTAGGAGGGCAAACGGGATTTAATGTCATGTCAAGGCAGAAGATTAGCCGTCGCCTGTAACAAGTATCAATCCTTCATTAGAGACTGGGAGAGGAAAAGGGATAAATGAAAGGCTGTCCTTCATAAGAATATATAGCATTGTGAGGGAGCCGACAAGTCCTGGACTATGGAAAACAAGATAAGCCGAGAAAGTGGAAGTATTTGAAATAGACTCAGACTAGCGAGTGTATTCACCTAATAAGTTTTTGCACAACGTCTGCACAGTGCTCACGGGTTTGGCGCATAGATGAGTTATGTATGGGAAAAGGAGAAGCCGTTGTCAATACATTCTTTCGTAAAATGAGCGGCGCACCACTTAAAGTTCTTTCGAATGAGCTTTAGATAAATTGTACTTTGTAAGAGGGCACGAAGCTGAAACTTTCAGTTTCCTTGAATGAGCGTCGGGTTCGGGTAAAATGCTATACTGTGAAACCCTTCTCAGGCGAAATGATTTGTTCGAGTATTTCCGTGGAATATTTCATCAACTCCACTTGAAAGCTGCCATTGATTTATTAACCAACTCAAATCTTTATTGCCTGTTTTTCTATATAAGCCTATTTTCTATTCATCTTCTTGTGTTTACAGGACATAAAATTCTGCAGATATTGCAAACATCAGCACATTCATTGCACTCTCAGCACTGCGGGGGGGGGGGAGTTCTAGAGCGCGGTCAGCGGTGGCACATGGAGTGATTAAGAAATTGGTACGAATGGGCTGCAGTTGCTTCATGAAGGACAGGGTTAACTAGAGATTACAGGGAGAAAGTTATGTCTTACCATGGACTTATAAAAACGGATGACAGTGATGATTCTGCGTCACCCTGAATCTTTTCCTCGCTTTGTCACCCTGCCGCCTAAAAAATAACACCACATGAGCGTTCTCTGACATTGGATGCTCGAAATGCAGTACAAATTATTTAATCGGTCTTACTTGTTGTATATAATTTAGCTTGCTATGCTGAAAAGCGGAAGCTAATGAACGGGCAGTAGTTGTACGACAGGTTTAGGTTATATAAAAAGTGTAACAAGTACACCAACCTATTGTAACCCAACCTAAGTACACCAACCTAAGTACACCAACCTAAGTACACCAACCTAAGTACACCAACCTATATATATAACCGTAGGCACAGTCTGCTGGCACGTCGGTTTGTCAGTCATCGTGGTAGCTGTTAGGTGATGTGTGCTGCGAAGTTTCGTGTTTGTACCCCGCCGTTCCCCCAAAATTATCCAGGAAAAAGGTAGGAGCCCAAGGGTAAATGGGTGTGTGCTTACAGTAGATAAAAATGGCACCCAAACAGCAGCAATTGTCTTGGTCCTCGCCTTCTCTAGACACCTTCTTCATTGTATTCCTCGAAACGATATATATATATATATATATATATATATATATATATATGTGTGTGTGTGTGTGTAGAGAGAGAGAAAGAGAGAGAGAGATGTGACGTTTTAGGCAAAGCCTAAACTATGGTCCGCCTTTCAATGGTTCTGCAAAATGGCACATTTTTTTTCTTTTTTCAACACATCCAAAAGAAGGGAATGTTACCCAAAACAATGCGGCTACTCTCATTTTGCGGCTGTGGGAGGAATTACGTTTTGTTTGCGCGAGCATCAGGCAAGTCTCAGACTTCCATGCGACAGACAAGTTCGAACAGGAAATAGCTTGCCCGTTTCAGACGTCGCCCTTTCAGCACTGTTCAAACTTTCTCGCTCAGCTGCTGGTGCTCCCGTAGATCACGCGCGGTTCTTTGATCTCAATGCAGAACAGGCACGGAGTAACTACTGGTACATAAACAATCAATTTGCCATTCTCTTTTTGTGTGGGATACTGCGTCAGCCGTATCATTTATTTCCTTCCTACCAAGACTTCTTTACTTGCTGCTCCCCTTCGGAGTCAGCGGAGCATTGTATTTACCATGAGTACAACTCCGCATCAGGTTCATGTGAAGCAGAAAGTGGCGTGAGAGCGTTGTCTTGGAAGCGAGATGGACTCAGTCAGGCGCAGCCTCTCGGGGCACAATTAGAAGACCGGTGAGGCTGCGCCACGGAGTGTCTCGATGTGGGGTGAAGGGGCGAAAAGATGGGCTGCTCTCCGTTATTCGCGTGTTTGCCCCCTTTCCTGCCGTGCTCTGAATTCCTACTCTTACTTCTTACTTTGTTGCCTCAGCAACTTAACTCTTCGTGGTCTCTCTCGCCGAGCAAGCGAAGCGTTGCTTAAGTGTCTGGCATCTGATTCTGTATCTTTACCGCACCATCTTCGGAATCACGCTCTGCCGAATCGCAGAGCGGAGCTCCAGGAGTCGCAGTGGTGATTCGCCTCCCTTCACTCTAGCTTTGGTCACTCGCAAGAGAGCAAGAGCGAAGTTAGGTGAAGGGAAGGGCATTGTGTCGCTTCGGCTCCGTGCCGAGAGCTCTTGCAAATGACGCTACGGTGAACGCAAGGTAGTCAGTGTAGTAGGCGCCTGCGTATTTTGCGCTTGTTCGTATAGTGAAAATATATACTGTTAAGCAGTTTCAGCAGAAGTTGGCAGTCACGGACACCAAGCTGACTTGAAGCTGTCGGCAGCGGCTGCCGCGTTACCGTTTCTTACACGTCTCGTACAGCAATACGCATGATTTCGGCGTGCGAAAAATGCCAAGCTAAGTATGGGTACGCTCCTGGATATAGGTAAGTACTTAACTGTCACGGGAAAGATGCCTTTGTTGGTAAGCGGCGTCCACATACCCACGCCTTACATGCAAATAATATGCAATTACGTCACAGGTGTTCAGAGTGCATACGCTAATAGTTTCGGCATAACAAGTATCCTGAATCAATGCATCTGGTTTCCGATGCACGCGCAAAGTAGCCGTTAAAATTGAGTAGTGAAAATTGGCCCACACGCCTGAGCATCCTTCATGTTCACTCCAAATGGCACAACGTGTTTGCTACGCCTGTCCATAGAGAGTCCGGTGAGCCCACATTATTCTGTTTACATCTGTCCCTAAGCGCATTCGGAGCTTGTAGGGGGCCCCCGTCTGTCGCTCTGCATCTTTTCTAAGGTAGAGTCTACGTGAAAAGTTTCTAGACCACAGTCTTCACAAAAAATGTTGACTCGGTAGCCTGTAGCGGACCTTGTATTCGATTATAAGAGCCCCAAGGTTCGGAAGAGGGAAAGTGACCTTGCTTCTCTCCATCTGCAGGTTACATCTATCAAAATCACTTCAGTAGCACCGCCACACATCTCAACCTGGGCAGCTGTGGCCTGCAAACATATCAAGAAAACTGTACGCATAGCACCTTGCGACCTGTAAACCATGAACCTGTTCCAACTCGCCCATTTCTGTACGCATACGTAACCTGTAATTCGGTACGCATACGTAACCGGTTGCTTTACAGGGAAGCCACTTGTGCAAATAGGTGTGGTAGAAAGCGTCCACTACAAGCAAATATAGTCGTCGCTCAAAATGCACTTATTCCGAAGCAACTCTTTGACATATCACAATAAAATTACACGCCATAGTTGGTTCGACAAAGCAGATGTGTTGTTAAAATTGTGGATCTTTCACAACCATTGAGATTTAAATTTGGTAATTTGCTATATGCAGTTGGTGCTAGGTGCGCAGGCAAATTATTAATTTTGTTTGAAGTTTTTCTTACTGCTTGCCAGAGGAATTAGGCGCTTTATGTTGGTGACCTTCTGAGCGCCAATGTATATGTTGTGGAAAACAATGATCGAATAGATTTAGATATACAGGCAGTTGCTGTGAATATTTTTCACCTCCATGCGTGCAATAAGTTGTAAGTCATAGGGAAAACATTACATGTCTCTCCATACTTGATCAGCTACCTCTCTGGTACAAAAGGAACTGAATTAAAACTATGACGATGAGCGAGAAGCAATGACCATTAATCCCTTACAAGCAAGAAATAAGAAATACCATGATGGCTACGACCAGCATGTGTTCAGGGGGTCAAACATTGTAGCTAATCAAAGAAATGTTTAAGACCGTTATATTCGCGCTTCTTTTTGTTCTTTTCTTTGCGGACAAAGAAGCCCGTAAAGGTGGGCTACATTATGGAGGGAGCAATCCTTTCTTCATATAACCAACTTCATGGCGTCGCAGTGCTCGACAACATGTGTTCGTAACAGCATTGCAATTTTCTTTAATAGTTAGCTTTGTACATAAAACATCCTATCTATTCTGATGTAGTCATTCCATGAACTCCATGAGTGCTTCGTCATGAGTTTGACGCACTGCAGAAATAATGCATACATTATTCTGCAGCACTGCTTCTTGAGAAAAAAAGTATCACCGAATAATATTGGCATTTTCTTGACTCCTTTGTCTAGTGTCTTCCAGCTTTAGAAGGTGTCATCGGTCAAAATTATTTTGCAGTTGAAAAACTATCCACACTTGAGAGCTCAAGTTAAACAAAAAGGATGCTGCACTTGTGGTACAGTATCAAAAGACGAGTAAAAAATGAAGATACCCATGTAACGCTGATACAAACTTCGGCGTGTTAATATACGTATTGCACAGGTAGTGAATTACCTGCACAAACTTGGCTCCCTCGGTAGTTTACATTGCAGAGGTGCGTTTTCACCGCGACGGAGAAAAAGAAAAAAGAAAATAGAAATCACGGCGGATCCAGCAAGCCGCTCACGTCTGCATTAAAAATACCACTATAAATCTGAAACACCATCCGGATCACTGAAAGCACAGGTAAATACAAAACTAAAATGTTTTTACACATACGTGTCATATTACATTTTAACTCAATACCTTCCGACGTCATTTACTGCGGATGATTTGCCATCGTTAACGCCACTGACTTAAGGCGCTTTTACAGCCCCGAACATGAGATGCTATGCAAAGTGAAACAAGATATGAATGGATGGCCGCGACTCTTCAGCTGACGGTGCATTTGTGCCCGTATCGTACGTCATCATTAACGTTTTCGCGTAGTTGTGTTTTCTTGCGCATAACTTGAGCGCGCAGCCTGCTAGAGAAGACCGGCCGAGAATTCACGCGTAATCACAAGGAGATTCAAATAAAATGCCGATAGAGAAAGATGAACTGCATATTAATGTGACTACACTGGGCCGTATATAGAAGGGTAGACAACATACACGTAAAGTAGAATGACGCGCTAGCGTGCAAGAAATATAAATGTAAAAGAATACGCCACTGGTCTCACAAGTGTATACCAGCTTCAGTCATAATTAAAGGGACGTTGCGCGATCTTACATGTTGCATAGAATAAAGAACACATTTGCCCATGCAATATGCTCGTGTTGTTTCTTGCAACGTTCATCAAAAGGCATCAATGCAACGTCAAACCCTCGATCTATGCTTTGATCACCTCTAATCAAATGGCTTCCTTTCAAAGCTCTAGCTGTTATTCAGACAGTATACCATGTGGCCAGCGTAACTTGCGGCAAAATATACAAATATGCAAGTTCCACGTAGCTGCACAGTTCCAAGATAATGCTGTTCAGTGTCGCTTTGAGCAAGTCAGTTATTTTTATTATATTGATTAATTACTTCATTAGTTATTATTTATTTAACTTCTGAGATATTATACTCAGAACATAAGCGGCTCTTATGCAGACTATCCTAAAAATTCTAGATCCAGCTTTCTGTTGATTATTATGTGCTAAATAAAGCATTTACCGAGCCTGAAAGAGAGCCCTCGAAAGAGTAAAAGTGCCTCGCGACAAGTCCAGCGACACTTTTTTCTGTTTTGTGGGATTTCTTTCAAGCTTCTAAAATTTCGACAAGGCACATTCAAAAATATTTCACAAGGAATTGTCGAAAATAAGTAATGATGGCAATATTTTCTTCATTGGTCAATCATAAAAAGTTGGAAACACTTCTATTTAAAAAAATGGCTGAGGTTTAAGTCTTGTAAACCTAGTTATCACGATCGAAAGATATGTTTGGCTTGGATTTGCAAAGACTATGCACACAATGTTTCCTTATGCACGCTTCCGCGCTTGGTAAACTTCTCTATAACGGGCTAATCTGGCCTCCCTTCACTCCGGTGTTTCAGCAGCCAAGTTTGCCTTGGCTTGGGATTTCACAGCCTGCCGTCTGGCTATATCTACTAGATTGTATTCAGCCTCTCGCTTGCGCTGAAGAGCACGCACAAGCGGCCCAGCCGGCGCGCCATTCGTGGCCATCACGTGGCGTGACGTCATACCTGCCATACTTGCGCTCCGGTGGCTCGCGCTCCGGCGGCTCAAGGTCACTGCGACGCAATGAATGACCTTGCGAGACATGGCGTAGTAGAGCTTTCGCTCTAAAAAGAAAAAAGAAACTTGACAACGAATAAACGGTTACCGAGCTAGCCGAAAGAAAAAAAAAAGGCAACTGTGACTGAGAGCCTAAATTTAAACTCGGCACTGGAGCAGTGCAGCTTCTGTTCGTGCAGAACCTCCTTGATGTTTGTTTCAATGATTTTCATCAAATAGTTTTCGTGTCTGACCAGGTTGCTGTCTTACCTCCATTTTCTATTCGGTGTGCCCAAGTTAGAATAGAGAAAGATCCATTCATCATCATCATCCTAATATATTATTATTATTATTATTATTATTATTATTATTATTATTATTATTATTATTATTATTATTATTATTATTATTCATAATAAATAAATACATTAGTGGTTCTGTAAAACATTAAATAAGGTTGCGGAGGGAGGGCTGAGCGCGCGACAATCCGTTCACCAGCAGTAAGTCAAACAACGCAAACCACACTTAACAAGTTAAAAAACACATAAGTTAATGCTATCAATAATACTGCATTTGAAATGCCCCACTCACTGCGACCAGGGGCTAAAAATAGAAAGTGGTGACTGCGATGTGGTTGTGAAACAATGCCCTCAGTCGTGAAAAACGTTCGCAGGCTGCAGTTCAAGTACGATAGAACCAAACATAATAAAAAGCTGACATCAGAGAAATGGGTGGCTTTCGGGAGCGTGGCTTCCCGGTTTTCATTGAACATGTACTGCTTCCCGTATTTTAAGCAGCTAGCACAGAAAACGCAACTGATATCTATCATGGTTATGTTGTCCGTGTACCTCGAGTAATACATCATGGGAGATATCACAGGAGTCAGTGATATGAACACGCCCGATTCAGTCTGAGTGAAAACGTGCGGAAACTGAAATCTGCAATTAAGGACGGCAAACTGTACTACATTTAACATATATATATATATATATATATGTATATATATATATTGTGAGCGCATTTTGCGCATATCGTCGTCGTCATCTGTACATACGACTCATCATCTTGTGTGAACGCTATTTGTGCATATCGTCGTCTTCATTTGTACATACGACTCATCATCATCTTTTGTCTCGTGTGGTGCTTCGTCTCTGACTCGGGCGGCTGCTCAGAAATAAAGGCATCGCATCGGCCGACGTCTCACAAGTGGTGGAGAGTGCTTTCGATTCCCACGTCCTCTTACTTTCCCGATTCCCCTGGAGCTCCGATCCGGTCGTCGTTTGCTCTCGCCTACCACGGTGATGGCAGAAACCAACCCGTCCACCAGTGCTGCTACCACCTCTGCTCAGCCCGCTGGGCCTACCTGGACGGTGAACACCACACACCGAGATCCTCCCGTCTTTGCCGGCCTCCGCGGCGACGACGTCGACGATTGGCTCGATCACTACAACAGAGCCAGCGACGCCAATCATTGGGACGACACGCACAAATTGCGGTATGTCGCTTTTTACTTGACCGAAGTTGCGAAGACATGGTTTTTTAACCACGAAAGTGACTTTTCGGACTGGTCATCATTCACCCAGCAATTTCGCCAGATATTCGGCATGTCCTCTGGACGCTCCGCCGTCGCGGAACAGAAGCTGGCAACGCGCATACAAGAGAAAGACGAGTCCTATACGTCCTACATTGAGGACGTCCTCGCTCTCTGCCGCCGCGCACAGAGTGACATGGCGGAAGCTGATCGCGTTCGCCACATACTGAAAGGCATCAACACGGTCGCCTTTAATGCTCTCGTCATGCAGAACCCAAACTGCGTTGGGGATATTATCACGGCCTGCCAGCGTCTAGACACGCTCCAGTCTATTCGCCTGCCACGCGCCTCTACCGACCCTCATCTCAACGGTGATGCTGAGCTGCGCGCCCTGATACGCACTCTCATCAGGGAGGAGCTTCACGGCCATCTTTCTGGACCTACGACGCTTGCAACCGTTCGCCCCGCTCCTCCTGGACTGCGTGACATCGTCAAGGACGAACTGGCGTCGATGACAAACGTCCAAATGGACAAGTCTACTGCACCATTTCGTCCGCCAAGTTATGCCGAAATTGCCTCCCGGCCTCCCTCGACCGTTCCGTCTCCACGTGCCGAAGCTTACCGCGACCCCCTAGCTTCGCTGGCAGCGAATACTCCTGCAGAGCCGTACTACTCTCCGTGGCGGTCGTCGCGCCCTGTTTGTTTCTACTGCGGTATTCGCGGCCACATTTCTCGCTTCTGCCGTCGGCGTCAGCAAGATGAAAGGCGGGGCTATGCTACCTTTGAGCGAGACAGCGCACATAGGTTTGACTCCTACGTTCCCGGGCGTCACCCAGGTGAAAGGCGAGGCTATGACACCTTTGAGCGAGAAAGGATACCAGGCCCAGATTCGTACGTTCCCGGACCGTACACAACCTCTTCCGGTCGCTCTCCTTCACCTTCCCAGGACATGGCTCGAGCATCCCGCTCGCCCCGGCGTCGCTCTCCTTCACCTTACCGCCGTTCCTCATCGCCCTTGCGTGCTGCTTCCCACGTTGTGGACACCCGTCCGGAAAACTAGAGGCTGCAGTTTTCGGAGGAGAAACTGCATCGTATCGGACTGTCCCAATTCCTCCTGCTCGCCCCGCCAATTTGCTCTCAGTTTGTGTGGAAGGTGTTTCCGTCGACGCCCTTGTAGATACTGGAGCCGCTATTTCTGTTATACATCGTGAACTGTGCTTCCGTCTGCGAAAAGTGCAAACGCCGTATGTTGGTCCGGTCCTGTGTGGTGCCAATGACGTTCCCATCTTTCCTACCGGACAGTGCACAGCTCGCGTCCTGATAGACGGTATTCGTCACCATGTGCAATTTGCGGTGCTTTCGACGTGCGCTCATGAGATGATATTAGGATGGGACTTCCTGTCTGCTGCTTCTGCACTAATTTCGTGCGGCGACCCAAGCATCCACATCAGCGACACCGAGACTTATCCTGTTTTCGATTCCCCGTGTCCCAACCTCATTGCAGCAGCGGATTTTATTATACAACCAGACGAAGAACGTGTTCTCACCCTTGAGTCAACAGACATTGTCGACGGAGACGCATTGGTTGTACCTTCTCAGCGCTGCATTTCTCGAGGACTCGCCATCGCTTCTTGCTTGGTCCGATTCTCGAGTGGCTATGCCAACCTCACAGCCTTTAATACGACTCCTGAGCCACTACTACTGCCCAAAGGGTCTACCGTCGCCATGCTCGCCGACGCTGCGCCGGTATGTGTCGTCAGTGTTGCGCCTGCCACATCTTCCGCGCATTGTACGCCCGCAGAAGGCCACACTAGTGCTATTAAGGCCACCTTGAGTGGAGATCTCAATCCGGCCCAGACGGATGCACTCCTCACCATTTTAATGAAGCATGCAGCTTGTTTTGACGTTTCTTCGCGAGGCCTGGGTCAGACCACTGTAACTACTCATCGAATTGAAACAGACGGCTCTCGCATCATTCGCCGTCGCCCGTACCGTGTGTCACCTTCGGAGCGAAAAGTTATAGAAGAACAAGTGAAGGACATGCTGACACGCAACATTATAAGGCCTTCAGCAAGCCCTTGGTCTTCTCCTGTTGTGCTTGTTAAGAAAAAGGATGGTTCTGTGCGCTTTTGCATCGATTATAGGGCGCTAAACAAAATTACCCGCAAGGATGTTTATCCTATGCCTCGTATTGACGATGCTTTGGATACCTTACAAGGTGCCGAGTATTTCTCGAGCCTCGACTTGCGCTCAGGATATTGGCAGATTCCAATGCATGAGCAAGATAAAGAAAAGACTGCGTTTGCTACACCTGATGGCCTTTTCGAATTTAACGTGATGCCTTTTGGACTGTGCAATGCGCCAGCTACGTTTGAACGTATGATAGATACAGTACTCCGTGGCTTAAAGTGGAAGACATGCCTTTGTTACTTGGACGACATTGTCATCTTTTCGTCGAGTTTCTCGCAGCACCTACAACGTCTAGACCAAGTTCTGACGTGTCTAGCAAAGGCTGGTCTCCAACTCAATACTAAAAAGTGCCGCTTTGCAAGCCGAAGCATTAAAGTATTGGGCCACGTCGTCAGTAAGCATGGCATCCAGCCTGATCCCGATAAAATCGCTGCAGTGCTGCAATTTCCGCCACAAACCACACTTAAAGAACTCCGCAGCTTTCTAGGACTCGCGTCCTACTTCCGCCGCTTTGTCCGTGACTTCGCCACCATCGCCGCTCCTCTACACAAACTTCTGAATTCGAGCGCGTCCTTTGTGTGGTCGGACGACTGTGAAGCCGCCTTCCAGACCCTCAAACGACTTCTCACGTCAGGGCCCGTGCTCCGTCATTTCGATGCAACCGCCCCTACTATTCTACACACTGATGCCAGTGGGCATGGACTTGGCGCTGTCCTGCTGCAGCGGAATCAGAAATCTGAAGAGCAAGTCGTGGCTTATGCAAGTCGTACGCTTTCTCCTGCTGAGCGCAACTACACAATTACAGAACAGGAATGCCTCGCCATCGTGTGGTCAATACAAAAATTTCGACCCTATCTCTACGGCCGCCATTTCACAATTGTGACCGACCATCATGCCCTCTGTTGGTTGTCGTCCCTGAAAAACTTGTCTGGACGCCTAGGCCGTTGGGTACTGCGCTTGCAGGAATATGACTTTACTGTCACGTATAGGTCCGGCAAACAACATCAAGATGCCGACGCTTTGTCACGCTGCCCGCTGTCTCCAAACGCCCATGCTTCACCTTCGGTCTGCACGCCCCCATCTAGCCACACGTCTCAGAACACGTCCAGTAGCCCGGGACAGGCGGTTGCCTCGGTTGACTTTCTTCCGTCCACTGACCTCGTCTCACTCCAGCGTACTGACCCATACTGCCGAACGCTGATCGACCGACTTACTGGCTTGGCACGACCCCCCAACAGTCGCTTAAGACGACAACTTTCACGTTTTAAGCTTCAGGGTGGAGCGTTATTTCGATTAATCTACCATCCTTCCGGTAACCGGTGGGTACCAGTCATACCTCGCTCACTTCGACTCCAAGTATTAGAAGCATTTCACGACGACGCGACGGCTGGCCACTTGGGCTTTCTTAAGACCTACGACCGCATCAAAACGCGTTGTTTCTGGCCGGGTCTTTCCGTCTCTGTCGCCAAATACGTTAGCTCCTGCGCGTCATGCCAACACAGAAAACGCTCGACATCCCTTCCAGCCGGTCCTCTGCAGCCTCTACCATGCCCGTCCACCCCCTTCGAAATTGTGGGCATAGACTTGTACGGACCCCTCCCACTCACGCCCGCTGGTCACCGCTGGATCGTTACCGCAGTGGATCATCTCACGCGGTACGCGGAGACAGCTGCTCTCCGCTCTGGTACTGCCTCCGAAGTCGCCGACTTTTTCGTGCACGCTATCGTTTTGCGCCACGGCGCACCTCGTGTCCTCCTGAGTGACCGTGGCAAGATGTTTCTTTCGCATGTTCTTCGTGAAGTCCTCCAGGCCTCTGACACCACCCATAAGACCACATCAGCGTACCATCCGCAAACAAATGGCCTTACCGAGCGTTTTCATCGAACTTTGTCCGACATGATGTCAATGTATGTTCGACCCGATCACACCAACTGGGACACCATCCTACCTTTCGTGACGTTTGCGTACAATACTGCCGTCCAACGTACAACCAATTACAGTCCCTTCTTCCTTGTGTACGGTCGTGCGCCGTCTTTCGTCTTGGACACTACACTCCTTTCCGCACCTGCGGCTCCATCCGCGTCTCTTCCTGAAGAATTTGCTGCTCGCATCGCCCGCTGCCGTGAAATTGCTCGCGCCAACACCGCTACCATTCAGGACAAAAGGAAAATTCGTTATGATGCGACGCGTCGCATTGCTTCGTTCCGCCCAGGCGACGAAGTTCTTTTGTGGACACCTGTTCGCGCACCGGGCCTCTGTGAACAGTTTCTCCAGAGATATCTCGGCCCCTACACCGTTTTGCAAAGAACTTCGGCCGTTAACTACCGCGTCACTCCTGTCAGCTCAGCTACTGACCGCCGCCGCCGCTCTACTGAAATCGTTCACGTCTCTCGCCTGAAACCTTACATTCGCCGTACCTACCCTTTCTAGCTTGCGGTCTTGCTGACCGCTTTCCTGAAGGGGGGAAGTTAGTGTGAGCGCATTTTGCGCATATCGTCGTCGTCATCTGTACATACGACTCATCATCTTGTGTGAACGCTATTTGTGCATATCGTCGTCTTCATTTGTACATACGACTCATCATCATCTTTTGTCTCGTGCGGTGCTTCGTCTCTGACTCGGGCGGCTGCTCAGAAATAAAGGCATCGCATCGGCCGACGTCTCACAATATATATATACACAAATAGAGCTGTTTCAAGAGAAAATGTGATTTTTAACTCTTAGCGCAAAAGCTGGCCGCTTTCAGAGCAGACAGTCCTGAAAGTCCGGCCTATCGGTCATCGCACCACAACCGGCAGGCCGGTCAAGGCACTCGGGAAGTTCCTTCTAACCTCCCTGTCTTTCCGTCTATTCCTCCTTCCTCCCTCCTCCTGGAAGTTCCTGCGTTTGAGTGGCAACTATAGTTTTCGCGGACGTTCCCCACCTCCTGTATTTATTAAGGTTAAAGCCTTAGGTGTCTATGTTAGCGGTGCCCTTGGAAGGTGGCCTTGCGGTGACCTTTCCGCGAACTTGGCCCTGACCTTCGCCGTGACGAAAAATGGCCGACGCCGCAAAAGGTAAAAACACGTCTAGAAATACCCGAATTGACCTCAGATTTCTCAGGGACGTTCCTGTAAACAAAGTAAGTTAGTGGCTTTTAAAAGAAAATTTCGTAAATTTCAGCCTGGGTGGGAATCGAACCCGGGCCTGTCGCGGTGCGTCACGACCACGCTTCCCTGAAGCCACGGCAGCTTTTTTTTTCTTTCATGGTATTTAATACATTAACATGTCATCCAATAAAACATTCACTAATTGTGCATAGTCATAGAAAGGTGGGTACACACACAGAAAAACAGAAGAAGCACTGTTCCGCTTTAAAAGGGTGGTAAGGCTAAGCACCTCACCAAAATGGGGCACCAGTCCGGTTGAACATCAAGTCCATCATAAACATTCTTTAGGTGCACAGAAATCTGGATGAAATTTACTCTTGTGGGTACAACCGGTTCGGCGTTGCGGTCCATCATTCGCGTCTTCCACAGACTGTGCATTCCCATGAGAAAGAACATGTAGAAAGGTACACTGTGATCATGGGTCGGCAGCAGATATCGCACTGTATGGGGGTTGATTTCAAGGTCTTTCTTTAGAGTCCGTTGGAGGATGTCCCAAAATAGAATGGCATCTTTGCAGCCAATAAAACAGTGTTCAATTGTCTCTGGCACATCACAAAGACGACAATTAACAGAAGTCACAAATATACCCTTTTTCTGTAGCCATGTTTTTACCGGTAAAGTTTCACTATGAAGTTTGTAAAAGAATGCTTTGCAGCATGGGGATATATACATTTTACGAACTCGTTTTAGTACATCGTGGCCTGGCCATTCAATGTATAGTGATCGGTAAAATGGAGGCGGAAAAAGCATGGACAGTAAATCTTTGTATAACTTTTTACGCGACACGGAGTACAAGTATTCAGTAGAAAACCGAACTGTCAGGAAACGAACCGCCAAATAAACCTCCTGCATGAACCCCAACAAGCATAAAGGCGAAGAAAAATTTGATGAAACAACGAAATCAGGTAAAGCATCAACAAGTGTGACTTGCATGAATGACCGAATTATAGGATGTGAAGGATCGCGAAAAAAGAAGAAACGGGACACTATTTGCCGCACGTAAAGATGCACTAAGCCGAGCCCACCCTCACTAACTGGTCTAAAAACATTGTCTCTCCTCATGGGCTCGAAAGTGGAAGACCATATGAAAGTTGGAAAAATTCGGTGAAAGCGTTGGATGTAGAGCCTGGCACAGTGAATAACTTGCAATACGTAGTAAATTTTAGTTGCTAAAAACTTATTGCAGGCTCCAGCCCTTCCGAAAATAGAAAGTCGGTATGGAACGAATGTCTGAGCGTAACTTTGCAAGGCTGAAACCCGTTCTTTCCAATAGTGCGCGCTTAATTTATATGCGTCTAGGGGCACGCCAAGATACGTTGGCGGAACATGAGTCCACTTAATGCCTGCAAAATGTTCTGGCTTATAACACCAGGAGCCGAACCATAAGCCTAAGCTTTTCGAGGAGTTCATTTGTGCTCCTGATACGCTGCCAAATTTCTCTATTGTAGCTACAACCTTTTCAACACTGGGCTTATCTGTGCAGAAAAACGCTAGATCATCTGCGTAAGCTCACACTTTAACCTCATTACCCAGTATGTTGAAGCCATGGATGGCACTTGACTGAATTACGCTTAAGCATAGTGGTTCCAGGTAAAGGGCGAAGAGTAGTGGGGACATCGGGCATCCTTGTTTTACCGAAGAGCAGATAGCAACGGGTTTGGAGAGATGGTCATTAATAACTAAACGAGTAGAACAATGGGTGTAGCAAAGCCTAACTCCTTTAAGCACAATGGAGCCAACATTGGCGTGTTCCAGAAGAGAAAATAAATAGGAATGACTGACTCGATCGAAAGCTTTAGCAAGGTCTACTTGGAGCATTGCAAGCTGCTCAGTGGAACAGTAACAGTACTCAAGAAGTGTACGGGCGATATGTATGTTGATCTGAATTGATCGACCTCTAATTCCGCACGTCTGATGGGAACCAATGAGAATCGACATCGCAAATTGTAATCTATTAGATAAAACTTTTGCAAAGATTTTATAGTCAACGTTTGACAGCGTGATTGGTCTGTAGCTTTCAACAGAACGCAGTTTTTCCTTATCTGAGCTTTTTGGGATTAAAACTGTGTGGTTTTTGCAAAAATATTGTGGAAGGGCGTCCACCTCTAAACTTGTAATAAATATATCCAATAATATGGAACTGATAATCCCTTTGAACGCTTTGTAAAATTCGCTTGAAAGTCCATCAGGGCAAGGGTTTTCGATAAAGGCAGCTGATCAATAGCTTGCTCAATTTCTTGAATGGTAACAGTACCACTGATGAATGCACACTCCTCATTCTGTAAAGGTTTTACTAGAGACACAAAACTCCCTAAGACTTTTGCATCATGATCTTCGGGAGGTGCACTGAACAAAGCATTGTAGTAACCCTCAAATTGTGAAATTATGTCATTCGTATTTGTTACAAGACTACCTTTGGAGTAGATTTCCGAAATTACTTTTGAAGTACCGTGACGTCGCTCATCAAGTAAAGCTTGACGTGTTGGCTGTTCAGAGTGCAAAGCACGGCTGTTTCGAGATCGAACTCGCGCACCTCCGTAACACAGTGCGTCATACTTTTGTAACTCACATTTAATATTTTCCATATCTTCTATGTAAGTGCCTGGCATTTCGCATTCCATCTCGTAAATGCTACTTAGGCTCTTGAGAAGCATTTTTTCTTCATTCTTTCTATAAAATGATTTTACCAACCCAATTTCTATAGCCACTGTGCGAACCTCTTGCTTAAATAGTTCCCAAGCCGCAAATAATGGCAAGTCTGTAGAAAAACAAGTTTTTAGGGCCATACACACACGATTGATAAATTCCTGATCATTTAGGAGCTCAGAGTTAAGTTTTCAGAGTGCCCACTGTGGTCGGAAATGGGTTACAGATTTCTCACCAATTTTTGCGATAACCATACAACGATCAGAGAACGAAACTGGGATAGTACTACAAGACAGTCCTCGGGAGAGGAGTGATGAAGAGACATAAATTCGATCAAGGCGGGCGTAAGAGTGACCTTGAATTCGTGTATAAGAGCAAGAACCCTGTCCCGACGCTCCTATATCTATGAGCCCTGCATTCTCTATCACGTTAGACAAAACTTCACCACTCCTGTCTCGCTGAATGTTAATCCCACTTCGATCACTCGGATCACATACGCAATTGAAATCTCCCATTAACACAATGCAGCGTTCACAGTCCAGTAGATTAGACACAGTATCAAATAAAAGAATTCGTTTGGCAGCGTCATTAAATGCGTAGAGGTTAACTATTCGCCATGGCACACCCTGCAACACAAAATCGCAGTATATGTATCGCCCTTCAGCGTCCACATGGTAACTAAATGCTAAACAAAGTAGGCTCTTTTTCAGAAACAGGAAGCAGCCTGCGGATAAACCAAGGGCGTGTGAAACGCAGACATTATATTCAGACAGAAAAGGTCACAAGGCCCTTTCTGTTTCGTCATCACTCTCAATCTTCGTCTCCTGCACGGCGACGAAGTAGAGGCGATGCCTAGATAAAAGCCGGCGAAGCTGTGCCTGTTTCTGCAAAGACCTAAGGCCTCGTACATTCAAAGTTGCGAAGAGAAGTTGCTGTGTCAGCGCCATGGTGACTAACCACTATACGGACCTAATTATCTATGTGGTCGGTCCTTGAGGGCAACGGTGAGGCTCCCTCCGAACCCCCACCAGGCCTCCTGGACCGTGATCGTCGGCACTTTCCTGAGTGTTTCGATGTCTTGCGGCGACGTGCTTTTCTTGTGGTACTGGTCGTGTCGCTGTCCGTGCTTGTTTCTGATGTGTTTGTCGCGCGGCGCTTCGGAATTGATGCATCCGCGTTACTTCGTCGGTCCTCTACCAGAACAGGGCACCTGTCGAGAAGCTTGGGTGAAGCAGATGATTCATTTTCGGCTGCCTCTTTAGCTTGCTGGGCAGGAACTGGCTCTGTGATTACGGGCGCCTCATTGCACTGTTGCTTGGACTGATCATCTGTCGCTTTGCTACCTTCCTTGTCCTTGGGCGGTTGTGCGATGACATTGTCTTTTACATCTAGACGAGACTTGCCGGCACAACTGGTCTCCGCGGCAGAAGGAACATCTCCGGTCACGTCGAGAACCTCTGTGGCGTCCATTATGTGTTCTTGCACGCATTCATCAGGAGGTTGTGTCCTATGTCGTAACTTGTCGGCGTATGTTACCACACATTCTTCAGCTGTGTGGCTAAAGCGCCGGCAGTCTTCACAACGTGGAGTTCTGCAGTTGCGACGAATGTGGCCAACCTTGTTACAGCGGAGACAAAGCGGGGGTCTGCCTGGAATCAGTACAAGGCTCTGCACTCCACAGACAGGTAGGAGATGTGGAACGTCACCCACACCTACTCCGTCAGCAAGAGACAACACCACATCACGATTTAGAGTTCGCATTTCTTCCATCTCCGATACTCTCCAGCTTTCTGCTGATATAGATTTCACTTTCCCGTAAGCCTGGAGTGAATCTCGAATGTAGGCGTCTTCCAAACGCTCAGGTAGCCATAAAAGCTTCATTTTTACTTCCGTGGGCTCAGGGTCCATGACGATGCAGCGTCTTCCTTTCACTGATAAATCCCCGCACGTGACTAGATTTGATTTTGCCATCGGTGACTTGCACGTCACCATCCACACGTGCGACATCTGAAATTGGCCAATGGAACTTATTTCCTTTAGGTCAATAACATTCCGAAGGGCGTCTCTGAAGTCTTGGGCTCTGTACGGTCGACCAGCTAAGTCAGCATGCAGGAAAACGGAGTCCACAACCAGCTTACCGGTAGGAAGACGAGGTAGCACAATACGGTAGTCATTGCTGCTGGCTGACGCCTGAGCAGCACCTCGGCCAGGGGCCGATAAATCCTTTGGAGCGGAGAACATGAAAAACGCGACCGTTCGGAACGCCGCCTTCTTCTTTCTCCTCGAGGCCACGGCAGCTCCACGGTTGAGGCTTACTAAAGGTTTACCTAGTGCGTGCCTGATTGCACATGTCACGTGGTCACAGGGACGCGCTCGTGCCACTGCTCGCGCGTTCATCATCATCGTCGTTTTCTTCCAAAAGTGGATCCGATTGCGTTGATCATGTCGGCGTTCCCATAGTGCCCCTCGCGCTCGTGCCACTGCTCGCGCGTTCGTCGTAGTCTTCTCCCACAGCTGGCAGGCCTTCACGTTTTACAAACGTGTAAAACTTGAATAATTTTTTCGTGCATTTGCTTTATTGCTCAACTATTATTTCGGTCTTTCATTTCTGTTTACCGTTCTCCCAGTGCAGGGTAGCAAACCGGAATTATTTTGGTTTAACCTCCTTGTCTTTCCCAAGCCATTTGCTCTCTCTCTCTCTCTCTCTCTGGCGTTCAGTCGTATTAAATAGAAATCAGTAACATTCGAGTTATTCACGTAGGCACCAGGTTGACGGTGTTGCGCAGATATTACGACAAATCATTACAAGTTTGCGAGCACACAGAAGTACACAGGCCGCTAAATCCTGTTTCAGTCAGGTCATTAATTTCTAATTCAAATTAAAGCATTATAGTGCACTTAAGATTCTAATCAACATGGTAAATAAACATGAAAGATTTAACGAGCTCTGTTTTTGTAGCTTGGTATGTAACAGCGTATTGCCTTTAATTGCGCCAGTGTTTGTTCGGGGTTTCTTCCGTGGTTAACTGAATCTCTGCTGGAGAACTTAGGCAGCAATCCCGAAAGTGGAAAACTTGAGGCATAAAGTCTAACGCAATTAAGCTGTCCTTGGAGGGAAGCCACTCGAGTATCCAGCAGTAATGCAGAGCTAAAACACTGCAATGTCACTAGCCCCAGGCACGGTAAAGACGTTTATTGGGAAAATAAAACAATATGTTGCATAGCCGTGACGAAGGAACTAGATTTTGCTGCGACCACGCTGCAAAAAGAAGTTCACTGAACAGCGAAAAAGAAGGAACAAAGTAGAAATGAGCAACACCGTCGGTCATAGCGTGAGAGAAATTTTCAATGCAGTTGCGAGAGCAAGCGTAAAAACAAGTGAACCAACGTGCGAGTTCGTCGCACTCTACGCACCGAGGATCGAAGACCAGGTACCCTTTAGCGTTCGGCACGCGAATGCTCGATTCATCGATCATCTATCGCACCGCGTTTGGACAGCTGCGATTCAGCTAGGCGTCGCAGCAGCGATGGCCACGCGATATAGCTCACGAGCCATTACATAGCGGCTGGTGGGCCCCGACTGTAGCAGGCACAGGAAAACGGCAGAGGCGGCGTGCGACTATGCTCGTACAACAAGCAAGAAGGGCTTTCTCGCGATCTTTTGTCGAATAGTCACTAGGAAGTAGACAAACTTCGTGGGGGCAGGAAGTATATAAATGGACTATCTAGAAGCTGAGCCTGTAATCTGCTGAGATGCAGTCAAAGAGCTAGTGCCGTCCAGTATCGCCTGGGCCACCCAGCCGCGTCGGAACTCCGAGTAACTCGTTGACGTACGAGACGACAAACCAACGCCTGCAATGAAGCTCGCGGTATTTCGCCTCAAGTTAGCTCAACCTGTTTGAGGGAAGTCGTCAGATCTAGACTCCCGGGAAACCCAGCCCAGCAATCGCATCTACCTCAACAAGATCGGCTCGCCAGCATTCTTCGGGAAAGCTTTATTTTTGTGAACTACTGTTAAGTGTATTCTTGTATATTTGATCCGCGCCCTGTTTCATTTCTATATCCGCTGTTAATTGCTCGTCATATTTCTTTGTCGTCATCATTGAACTATATTAGGTTCAGGTTTGTTAGTTTTCTCGTGTTTTTCTTCTTATTATTTTTATGTTCTGGCACGAGTTCGTGACAAGGCGTGTTTTGTTTCACAGTACTGCTTTTCGTTCGAGGCACGTTTGGGAAGTTGCATTCATTATTATTCATTTCTCTGAGGATACTTTGAAAGAACTTTGAGTTTTAGGAACGTTCTGTTAGACAGAGGGCAGTGTTGGTCTCTTCTGATCGTGATAGAGGCAGATATATTTTTTGAAATAATTTGATGTTTGCTTTCAGGAAAACATGACAGCTGAACGTTCGAGAAAGGATAGCGTCAGTGTGTTTTTTTCGCAGAGATATGTAGGTAGTTCGCGTGAGTTACAGCTAAACTTAGACTTTCTTTTCGTATTTCGCGAGTTCTGAAAAAAAAATAACGCTTTATCAGGTTAGATACTGATTATTCTGCAGTCTACTTCAGCTGATTTTAGAAATCGCCGGATGGTTGTTCCCGCACGCACATAGAGAGTACCGCGCCTTAGAAACAGGCTGCGCGGATCGCTTTTAGTATAGGCATACTCTACAGATATCTTTTCGCTTCAACGTATTATGCAAGCGCATGTTTAACGCTGTGCGTGTCTCGCACGTGTATTTAGAAGACGGTAGCATTTGAGTTTCATGTAGTGCGTGCAAGTACTTATAAATAAGCGCGAATGTTCCTGTAGGCTTGAGGGCGTAATTTCGCGTTTTTTTTTATTTTGATGTTTTCTTTTGTTGTTTTTTTATGTGTGGGCCGCACGCAAGAGTTCTGACCGCAAAGTGAGAGCGAGTGTGATAGTACATCCGTGAAGTCAAAGAGGCCCTCAGTGACACTATTACGTGGGTTAAGAACGGATGTAGAGTACGAGTACACAGTTCATGGCGTTTGTGCCACATATGATATTTAAATGACCATTTCTTTAGGGTCATACTGCAGTGAAATTGGAGGATTATGGTGTTGTATACCTAGACGTGTATAGTTCTGTTCTTTTTTTTTAGTATAGTAAGCAGAAGGTCGTAAGTCCCAATCTTCTTCCAGCCCACTACATTTTCAGGCATGGAATAACGCCTGACACAGGCAAAAAGAAAAGTCGACGAGAGCTAGTGGGGCTATACTCGTCAAGGTGCAACCAAATTAGGAAGGCCCACTAAGCTTTAACAAAGTCACTCCCTCACCGGAACAGGAATTGGCCTCCCTGGTGCAGTATTCGGCCGCTACCTACAAAATGACTCCTCCAATTTACCCAGGGCCCTCAGTCCCCAGCGGCTGCGGAGCACCTGACCAAGGCGGCGGTCAGACATGTTACGCGGCAAAGGGTACTAAGAAGCTCTGGGTCCGGACAGGCCGCCAATGGAAACTGAACCTGGCAACATTCAAAACACGCACCCTATCCAGTTAGGCTAGCTTAGCAGAGCTATTTGAAGAATTATCAGGTATTGCCTGGGATATTATTGGCCTTAGTGAGGTGAGAAGAACTGGTGAGGCTTATACAGTGCTGACCATCGGCCACGTCCTCTGCAACAGAGGTCTTCCAGATAGGAGAGAATTTGGAGTAGGATTTCTAGTCCATAAGGACATAGCGGGCAACATTGATGAATTCTACAGCATTAATAAGAGGGTAGCAGTTGTAATAAAGCTGAATAGGAGGTATAGAATGAAGGTTGTATAAGCCTACGCCCCAACCTCCAGTCAGTCACGATGATGAAGAAATAAAATAGTTTCATGAAGATGTTGAATTAGCAATGAGAAATGTGCAAACTCAGTATACTGTAGTCATGGGCGACTTCAATGCAAAAGTGGGGGAAAAGCAGGCTGGCGAGCAAGCAATTGGCAACTACGGGATCGATTCTAGGAACGCTAGAGGAGAGATGTTGGTAGAATTCGTGGAAAGAAATAGGCTCCCAATAATGAATACCTTCTTCAGGAAGCACAGCAACAGGAAGGGGACCTGGAAAAGCCCTAATGGAAAAACAAGGAATGAAATTGATTTCATACTGTCTGCCGATCCCAGCATAGTGCAGGATGTATTAGTGTTAGGTAGGGTAAAGTGCCGTGACCATAGGTTAATGAGGTATAGGATTTCTCTCAATTTGAAGAAAGAAAGAATAAAAGTAGTCAAGAAGAAACAGGCCAACCTAGACGGAGTAAGGGAAAAAGCAGAACAATTCAGGCTGGCGCTTGCAAACAAATATGCAGCTTTAGAACAGGAAGATAAATGCAACATAGAGGTAATGAATGAAACCGTAACTAGGTTGATCTCAGAAGCAGCAATTGAAGTGGGACGTAGGGCACCAAGGCAACCAGTAGGTAAGCTCTCCCAAGAAACAAAGGACCTAATATCTATCTATCTATCTATCTATCTATCTATCTATCTATCTATCTATCTATCTATCTATCTATCTATCTATCTATCTATCTATCTATCTATCTATCTATCTATCTATCTATCTATCTATCTATCTATCTATCTATCTATCTATCTATCTATCTATCTATCTATCTATCTATCTATCTTGTTACGCCAACCCAGTGACCCCAGTTGTCTAGTAGCTTCTGCCACTAAAGGTATGCGCTTGCAGTCGTGATGCCACCTTGGTCAATGCATAATCGTCATTTCAGTTTCATCATCCGACACTCGTCATGCCATCATCGTCATACATTCGCCACGCATTTGGTCTGATGACGCCACGGTCATGGCATCATCGCCAGCCCAGCCTCGTGATCCGACTCTCGTGATGCGATTCTCGTCACGCCTTTTACGTCCAACCCAGTGTCCCAAGTTGTCTAATAGTTCGGCCAGTAGGTATGTGCTGGTGGTCAAGATGTCATCATGGTCAGTGCATCGTCGCCATTCAAGCTTCGCAATCCCGCTGTCATCATGCCGTCATCGTCATGGATACAGTCGTTATTGATTCATTGTCATAACCATCGTAGTGATGCCACTGCAGTCGTTCTGTCATCGAAAGGTGACCCATCATGCCATCCTCATCGTACGCTCGTTGTCATCATAATTTTACCGTACTCTTCTCATGCCATCGTCGTCAATATATGTCATCGTCAAACACTGGTCGTCATTCATTTATTGTCAGAGTGTGTTGTGAGGCCATCGTGGTCGTTCCATCAACGCCATTCTAACTCAGTCGCCCAACTCTCGCGATGCAGTCGTCGCCAAGCCGACGTCGTCACACAGTCGTCGTCATACCATTGTCGTAATGCCATCGTTGTCATTCTGTCGCCTTTCCAACGTCATCGCTTCATAAACGTAATCCCATTATCGCCATTCCATCTACCTTATACTACCTTCGTCGTTCCATCGACGTCATTGTTTCTTCGTACTTCTATCGTACTCATGCTGTCGTCAATAAATTGGGGACGCCGTTGTCATTCCATTGTCATCACTGCGTCGTCATCGCGCAGTCATCGCCATGCATTCATCGTCACGCTTTTGTCATCAGTCTTCTTGGTACAAGCGTTGCCAGGCCATCGTCCTCATGCACTCGTCATCATCCCATTGTCCTCATCCCAATTGTCCTCATGCCATCGTCGTTGTACGATTGTCATCATTTCAGAATCATCTCATTGTCGGCATGCCGTCATCGCCATAGCACCTTCGTCGTTCCATGGATGTAGTTCTTTCGTGGTCATTCCATCGTCGTCACTGCTTCGTCGTCATGTAGTCGTGGTCATGCCGTCCTGCTTATGGCCGACCTTAGCAAGTAGTGCCATAGCAAAGTGGGCCGATTCTCGAGACAGTGTATGTCGCGGGTAGCAGGAGCAAGTAAGTCGCGAACTGACTGCTACAAATTCTAAATAAACGTGTCTTCGCGAATATCGTGTGTCACTACAATTCTTGAATGCCAATCGCATTACTGTCGACCGTCATCATGAGCTGGGCTCTGCCGGAATTATTATAACAGCGTAGCTGTTTAAGCCGGCCGTAATGTGTGCCACCTGCCACTGTGTTGCCTAGCAACCACCTCGCGGAGCGTCGCGCGCTATGCTCGGGAGGGAGAAAGAGAAAATGAGAGCGAGAGAAAGTGCGCGCGTCGCGCGCTATGCTCTAGAGAGACAAAGAGAAAAGGAGAGCCAGAGAAAGAGAGATAAACATATTGTAGCAGCACCAACGAGGCAATGCGCAGAGGTGCTGCCGACATCAGCCGCGCTTCTCCGTTTGCCCGCATTAGCGCCCAACGCTCGCGGAGTCCGTGACTGCAGCAGGCGCCTCTAGCGGCGGCTCGGCCGAGCTCCCACCAGCTGCGCGCTGCTAGGCATGCGCCGTGACGTCATCCCGGCGCGTCGTCGGCTGCGCGCCGCCCGTACACTGTGCATAGCTTTCGCCCCACTTCCCCCTACGTGTGCTCGGACTGCAAGTGCTTCGCGAGGCGTTCCCCGATGCCACTGACCACGAGGAAGTGCTTATGCACTTCGTATAACTTAGCATCACTTCGTATAGCCAGGACCAGCTAGGAACCGATCAGCTCCGCCGTGTCTTTAGCCTTGCGCCACTAGTGCAAGCTACCCCGATTTTTTCTTTTTAGCTTAGAATAAGTGGTAGAAGTGTTTGGCTGTTCATCTAGACTGCTAGTAATGGTAACCAGTTGCCTATTAGAGAAAAATGAATAGCGCTAAGAGAACTAAAATACACTGGAGAGACAATTAGGTTAACTGAAAAACAACAACAAAAAACATAAAATTTGTGCGCCTACAATGGCTTAGGCTTAGAGGCGTCATGAGTAACTTCCCTTCTGTATTTCGCACCCCCATCCCCCTCCCCACGTGTAGAGTAGCAAACTGGACAAAGTTTGGTTAACCTCTCTGCCTTTCCTTTCTCCCTTCTCTCTCTTTCTCTCCCTTCTGTAACACCTTCGGGCCTTGAAGGTAGTAAAATAAATGAATAAATAAATAAGTAAGTAAATAAATTAATTATTAATTATTAAACTATGTTTAATGAGGGGTTCAGACGACGAAAATAATCACCCATTATAAACGGTGTATATACATATTATCCTAATTTAAAAAGAACCATCAGTAGCATCTTGTCGGAAGATTAATTCAAACTGTACCATTTCTTTCCTGACTCCATTTCTGCCACACTTATCAATTGTATATGCCAATATGAGGAAACGCTGAAGGAGCGAAAGATCTGAAAATGTAGGTGCCGCGGCACTGGAATAAAACACAAATAGTGTCTCTGTTAGCAACGTAGCGCTTTTTTGGAAAGCCGAGGAAGCAAGGGGGTGCGATTGGGGAACAGGTCGGGATCACGAGGAAGACAACTTTGGGGGACGTATTTTGCCTCCCGGCGAAGCTTATGCGGTCGCCATTATTCAAGACGCAAGACTGAGGCCATTCAAATGCGAGATAAACGGTTGCAGGTCTGTCATTGGCCAGCCCCTAAAATCAGTAGAGAGTTCTTGTATTTTGTATTACAAAAGCGAAGTTTTACTGTACAAACGTAAAAGATTGCACATAGTTTTAAAAGACATTGAACCCGTATTCACAAAATGCTCTTACGCCAGAAGTGCCAGTAACAGCCAATTCCAGCCAATCATGATGCTAGACATATTATTAGCGAATGCGGCCAGCCAATGGCAAAGAGCACTAATGAAAGGAAACTTTGTGAAATCGGGCCCTCGTGTTTAATGAGTGGGCGGTATATGTAAAGTTCAAGTACCCGATGAAATAGAACACGCAATACACGGCTGCTCATGCTCGATTTAAGCACTGTATAAGGTGGAGTTCACTGAAGTGTCCTAAGTGCGATGCCAAGTGTTGTTAAAAGGCTCAGTAACAATAAAATTACGCTGCTGTGCAAAACGTATAGACTGGTTTGGTCCTCAATCCAGTGAGAGTTTTTAAGAATGTCACTCCGCTCTGCTAAGTGGGTGACGTGGGCGTGCGGATCACTAGATCTGGCACTGTGGGTGCTTCATCGCAAAGCGTAACAGTGTACTGGATGAATCGCAGAGAAAAGTATTTCGACACACTTGTGTGAAATACCTAGTGTTCCTGAAAGGGCAGCCAGAAGGGTGAAAGGAAGTGTTGCATTTTTGTTGCATTTTTACGTGACTAATCTCATGACCAGATTAGTCCTGACCAGATAATCTGATGACCAATCTGGCTGGAGTCGTTGTCAACCCCAGCGGCATGCTTTCCAATAGCTCTTCAATTCGCACTTCAGACCCCGAAGTCGCCGAGCAAGCCGCCATCGCCTCGCCCTGCTAGACGTTCGTGGGTCTGAGATTATAGCGATTCCAAAACGGCAATTAGGGCTTTTCAGAAGGGTCGCATCGCCGAGCAATCTGCTCGTCTTCTTAGCGTCTCCAATCCGGATGCTCTCACGCATCATTCGATTCACTGGTTTCCCGCTCACGTAGGGTCGGTCGAGGGTGCTCCCTCGAACCTCAATGAGTCTGCTTACGAGGCTGCGCGCGACCTCACCGACCGCGCTTCCTCTGTAAGGAGAGCCGACACTCCTCCCCCCTATGGCCACAGGGATGCTCCCGCTACTCACAACGAGGTTACGAAATTCTTTTACATGTCTAGAAGGGTCTTTCAACCCCCTCACCCCAAATTGAATAGGGCGCAAGCTGTTTTGCCTAGACTTTTACAGACCGGCACATATCCGTGTCTGGCCGTTCTGCGCGAAGTTTACCGTAACGTATATCGCGACGACGCCTGCCCGTCCTGCGGGCAGACCTCCACTCTAGCACACATGCTCTGGGAGTGCGGGTCCGAGATACCCCAAGTTCAGCAAGGATGAGTGGGACTCGCTTCTGCGTAGTCCTGCTCTAGACAAGCAAATCCTGGCTGTCCGGCGTGCCCGCGACCGGGCCGGTGGGCTAGACCTGCCGGTCCCGACGTGGGACTAGCCGGGTGCGCGACGAGTTCGCGTCCTCTCCGGACCTCCAAAAAAGTTATTTAATTAACTCACTAATCTGATGACCAATGGTAGCCGATTTCTACTCTGGACATCGGCGCAGACGCGACTCAGTTGGCAATAGTAGCCCCCCCCCCCCCCCCCCCTCTCTACCACCATGCTAGGCAAAGACTGCCAGTAGAAACAGCCTCCATAGTAGCTACAATTTCACCCAACTGGTGGCAACTATTCAGTGTAGATATGTTCAACAGATGCCTATTCGAAATGATGCTGGCGTTACCATGTACGTGCTCAGAGAAGGAAAATCAGAAATTTACAATAGGTCAGCGGTACTACTGTATTTCCCATTTAATGTTCTAGGAATTATACGGACGTTCAAGGCACATTCAAGCCACCTGAGCCGCCAACACCAAAGTTGTGGGCTGTCCCGATATCGACGGAACACGTGCGAGAGTAAATGATGAACGAAAGATAAAAATTATTCCTGGCGTCTGGAAATGCTAGAAAAAACATACAACACTGTCAGGGGCTCTCAAATTTCGTCATTCATTATAAGCGGAGCAGTAGCACCTAAGACAAAGCTGTTATTGTGGTAGTTAGTCCGGACAATCAGTCATGACTAGCTATTTCAAGTTCAGGCTGTTCTCGAAGTTTAAGTAAGCTCGAGGTAGTACTTGTCTATTTGAACATGTACACAAATACACACAAAGATAGGCTAAAATTCCATAAATTGAGCCGATAGCGAAAGGCAGGGGCCGTGAAAGGCGGATTTCCTCTCGTGGTTGTAAAGTCGTGGAATCTGCGAAAATGTGCGATGAAGGGCTTATCGGAGATTTTTCAGTCTGGTCCTTTCTCTGATATCAATAGAGTCTGCAACGCCTTCGGTGCGCATAAGCAAGCCTCTCGAGAGTAATTAAAGCGAACGGGGATTACGCCGTGACTTAGGCGGAATACATATTGTGCCATAAAGTTTTCTTTCCTCGTTGCCTTTATCCTGCTGTTTTCCTCCCTTCTCATTCAATGGAAGCAGGATTTCAATTTCAAAGCCCAGAGCTACCGAGACGAGAAACTCATTTGGAGCGGGTCTAGAGGGAGAGCAGAAGGTGAAAGAAGGTGGCAGGATTATTTCGGCACCAAACCTCCCGGGACACATCGGATTTTTCTTCGCTGCTCATCGTGCAGAAATCTGCTCTGAGGGCACGCTCAATTCTATATTGCCAGCCTTGTTTTTAGTTTTAGTTTTGGACTAGAAACAGGACGTATGGTGCAAAGAGTGGTTCTTGAAATATCCGAACTGAAACGCACTGCGTGCGTTTGTGAGCATAGTAAAAAAAAGGATAGCCTGAATCTTCCACATTATTATCAAAGTCTCGTTTAATGGGATCGACGCCTTCTAATAGGCACAAAGGGTTGCGCTTAAACTAGGGAACAAAAGATTCTCTGATACTACTCGCAGCACTCATTGATTGAGAGCGGTGAGCCTATTTTGGGTTTTCTGACGAATTCAGTGAAGCAGTATCTCAAGAACGAACCTCTGATGCTTTTATTCTAAAAGGCAGGAGTGATCCACGGCAGCTTTTGAAAGTTCAATATGAACAAGCCAAACGAGGGAAAAAAAGTGCGAGAGAACTGAAGCCCCTCTCCAACCAACGAATTCAAGTAGTTTCACTATAGTGTTTCCCTAGCATAGTCTTTATTTACAATGCATTGCACCAAACAAAAAAAAACGGAATTGCTAAAGAAGCCCTTGAACGACACATCGACCCCTACTACCAAGGTAAAACTGAGGGTTTAAGCCCTCTGCTGAAAAAAAATTGTCTAGTTTTTTGAGAACCTTGGCAAAGGTTACATGCAATTACCTTAGGCAAGGGAGACGGCCTATACATTTAGTCTTGTAAGTACGGACAAAACCAACACAGCAAAGTGCCAACCTAATCTCAAAATATTTCGAAGAACAGCTAAGAAATGAAGCGACCAGTGTATTACATTTCGACTACAGGATGAACGCCCATTCAGCTAGACAGGAATAACGGGTGCTTAACACTGCAGACATCATGTACTCAGAAGCACAAGTTATAACGCTTTATAGACCTTACGTTTTAGTTATACATGTTGAACCTCGATATAATGACACAGTACGTTTCGCAAACAACTTCGGTATGGCACGAATTTCGTTGCATCGAGGTCGCGTTTAATGGGATATCGTCTTTCAGCGGCATCAGTGATGCCGCACATTCCTAAAGATTTCCCATTCCGCTCTATTTTGCGTAGTTGCGCTCATGACTTCATTAGACAGTTATAGTTGGGCGTCCGCAACAGCTGTGCGTATGCAGGCGCCAGTGTGCATGCGCCGTACGCAAGATCACGCCGGCATCTTGCGCGGGCCCGCAGCTCTCCACGTGTTGCGTAGCGGCCGTTGCGGTATTCTGCGGGCTCTGCATGACTTTCTCGCGTGTTCGCGCGTGCGCACGAGAGCGCATTTTCTAAGAAGGCTCCCAACGAACGATGGCGGGTGCGTTGGCTGCAGCAGTTTCTGAAGCTCGCGTGTGGCGGCGCTGAGCAGCACGCGACCGGCTCCCGGATTTGCCACTGAGCAATTCACATGTCAGCTTTTGCGTCCATGCAGTCAACTTTGCTTCTTCGTGAGCACGGGCATGGTTGCGGACGCGCAGCTATATCTGCGTATTAGAAGCAATTTCAGAACAAACACCAAGCAATACGAGCTGCATGTGTAGAACAGTCACCGAAAAGTATCACTAGCAACGTGATCTTCCACTAAGTACGATCACTAGTGGCTTGCGTTAATTGCTGCCATCCACTTTCACCCTTAACACCACGGTAAGTCGTTGCTTGCACTGTTTGCCGGCATGGTAACGTTCAAGGGCCAGGGTCATGTTTCGCAGAAGACAATAGAGGAAAGCTGTCTCATCGATATTGTAAATGTCAGCGATATCACTACGGGCGAGAATTCCTGTAACGCTGTAACGCAGTCGCGAAGCTAATCCTTCGCTCCATTTGCATTCGCTTCTGCACATTCATCAATGATTACTCCGCCAACGATAGCGCGGCGTTCTTTAACACGTTGCTGCCACCTACTGCTAGCTTTGAAGGCATCGCAACCTAACATACATGCGAAGTCCGGGGCTTTTTGTTGCAGCATGACACCACTCAAGGGTATTTTTTTGGCAAGCTTTCCATGAACCCCGTTAAAAGGGCTTTTTCCATGTCGACGTACGTAACTACTTTTAGCTTTCTTCCTTTCCGTACTGAGGCCGCTATCGCTGACGGCGCACGTTATGCTCTGCTTCGACTACAGAATGATCGAAAGCCTACTCAGCAACATCGACATCTGTCAGCCACTTTCTCCTTACAAATTCTTCTCGTCGTCCACTACTTTTTTAATCATCTTGGCTTTGAGTTCTAGGGAAACCACTTTTGTTTCAGGGTGCACCACTCACTGTTGAACAAAAGTACCAGCACCCCTACTACAGGAGAGACAAAGGACTCTCCTAGCGTGTCATTAAGTGCGAAGGCGCCGGAACGTCACTCTAGATGTCGAAACATATCTCTACACGTGGACACATTCACATGTGCTACTTTAACGTCCCTACTTCCGGACGGCGCGGAGGGGAAATATTTATCTTCATTTTTTTGCACCTGTCTTGCCTTTACAAATAGCCTTCATAATTTTACAATAAGAATTTTTTTTACTTTACAGGTGGTATAATTTGCCTAAATTTTCTTTTTGAACTCGCGAAAGCGTCGTTGTATTGAAATTGCGGTGGAAAACTACTTCGTTAAATAATGGAGGGAAATAATACATGCATTTCGTCGGAAGCAAGAAACGGAAACGAAGAAATGCGACCGAACCCATCTCACGATGACTGTGTCGACAGTGCATTGAATCAATATTGCGACAAAACGTGTTGCCGCCGTCGAATCAAGTTATAATTAGCCGTCTACAGGAAGCGGGGTTCCACTTTAGCGCTTCCCTAGGAACATGGCGACATCTAATGCCGCTGCCGGGAAGCTTGCAATGTGACCTCCAAATATATGGTTACAGTGGTATGGTGCGCCTGTGCGTGCAAATGCTAAGGAACGCGTAATCCGGCCACTGGGCGCTTCTCGCACTTCTTTTGGACACGCCGCGCCATCTGGTGGCACTGCCGAGAAGCCTACCTGCGGCCTCCGAGACGAGAAGCGTGGCGCGCCGGTGCCTTCGAACGCTTAGAATTGTTCCCTCGCTTGCGGCAGCCTCAGTGGCACAAACGAGTACTCAGTAACCCAAGTTGGCGGGAGGGTCATTGGAGAGTGGCACATACCCAGTTCACTCATGGCGAAGCCTGCTATAGTGTCGGGTTTCTGTCCTTGAGGAAGCTTGTGACAAGGGTTCGATTCTGCTCATCATCAGATAAATTTAGGGGCTCTTTTTCGTAAGTGTCAAGAGCCACATTCCCAGTGGCACATGCCTAGCTACCCAAGTTGGCATCAAAGAGGTTCATTGAAGAACAGCCCAGACCAAGTGCTCTTATCATTATCTTCATCATCAGCCTGTATTTACGTCCACTGCAGGACGAAGGCCCCTCTCGCGATCTCCAATTACCCCTGTCCTGCGCTAGCTGATTCCAACTTGCACATACAAATTTCCTAACTTCGACAAATACGCGGAGTACAATCAACCTCTCTATATGGCTTTCATTGATTATGAAAAAGCATTTGATTCAGTAGAGATACCAACAGACATACAGATATTGCGCAGTCAAGGAGCCCAGGAGACATACGTGAAAATCTTGGCAAATATCTACAAAGATTCCAGAGCTACCTTGGTTCTTCACAAGAGCCTATCAAGAAAGGGGTCAGGCAAGGAGACACGATCTCTCCGATGCTATTCACTGCATGCTTAGAAGAAATATTCAAGCTCTTAGACTGGGAATGCTTAGGAGTGAGGACCAACGGTGAATATCTCAGCAACCTTCGGTTCGCAGGTGACATTGTCCTATTCAGCAACAATGGAGACGAATTACAAGAAATGATTGAAGAACTTAACCGAGAAAGTGTAAGAGTGGGGTTCAAGATTAATGCAGAAGACAAAGATATAATGTTCCTGGCAAGGAAACAAGAATTCAGGATCGCCAGTCAGCCTCTAGAGTTTGTAGAGGAGTATATTTATCTATGTTAATTACTCCCAGGGGACCCTGATTATGAGAAGGAAATTTACAGAAGAATAAAATTGGGTTGGAGTGCATACGGCAGGCATTACCAAATCCTGACTGGGAGCTTACCACTGTCGTTGAAAAGAAAAGTGTACAATCATGGCGTTCTATCTGTGCTCACATATGGGGCAGAAACTTGGACGTTAACAAAGCAGCTCGAGAACAAGTAAAAGACCGCACAAAGAGCGATGGAACGAAAAATGTTACACCTGACGTTAAGAGACAGGAAGAGAATGGTGTGGTTCAGAGACCAAACGGGGACAACCGATACTCTAATTGACATTAAGAGAATAGAAATGGAGCTGGGCAAGCCATGTAATGCGTAGAATGGATAACCGGTGGACCATTAGTGTTACAGAATGGATACCAGGAGAAGGGAAGCGCAGTCGCGGACGATAAAAAACTAGGCGGAGGGTTGAAGTTAGTGCTCCTATAGTGGGCGTCAAAGAGTTTCTTCAAATAGCAGTGCGTACTAAGTCCCGCATCTACAGTGATCCATGTCGGCGTGAAAGAGGTTCGTTGAAGAGTGGCGCGTATATGCACACTGTCCCATACTCAGTCACCCAAGTTGCTCCTATGGCTGATTTGGAACCCTGTGAATTCAGCACAGCAGCCCGATGTTCTAGCCATTTGACCACGGACTACCCAATGACCTAGGTAGGTGGGAAAACGGTTAGATACAAACACAGATACCCCATGGAAAGTACAAGAAGTACCAAAAGAATGCTACCGCATTAAAAAGTTCCTTACATCGCGAACTTCAGTATATTGTGGTTTGACTGTGTATTGCAACGCTTGCGCCTTTGCACCCGTCGCGTTGGCTCAATGGTTAAGGCGTTCAGCTACTAGGCATGAGGTCGCGGGTGCAATTGCTGGCCTTAGCGGGCGCAATTTCCTGTAACTTAAATGCAGATAGAGAAAGGGTGATACAGAGAGCGAGAGAAGTAAATAAATAAAACAAAACGAACTTTCTCGGCGCGGCGGCATTCGAACCCAGGTACCCACGGTCCGAAGGCGAGCGTCATAACCATGTGCACTGCGCTATACACCCACTTTTTTTCCTTTATTACATGGGAGCAGAATTTTCAGCAACACAAGTAACAAGGTGCTACAGGTACATATTCAAAAGTCAGGCAAGCATGTGCAAGCGTCCAACAAAGGCATCCAGTCCGGCGCTGTTTCTTGAGCAGCGTACACACTACGAACGTAGGCAGCAGATCCCCGGAAAAAACGACCGAGTGCTTCGCGGTGGTTGAGCGTGCCTGTCACACATTCTACTGCGCCAAAGACTATGTAGACTAAGTACTATGAACATGTCATATGGTGGGTCACCGGGATCTTTGAAAGGTAAGAAACGAATTGTGTGTGGTGTGATGTCTAAATCTTTTTGAAGTGTTCTTTGGAGAATGTCCCAGAAGAACACGGCATCCCTACAATCGACAAAACAGTGATCAATCGTTTCAGCGTGTGGACACAAACGGCAGTTTGTAAACCACGGCACGAAACAGCTGTTTTTTTCTAACCAGGTTTTGACAGGAAGGGTTACCCACCCTTGCAGAACATGCATTTATGACAACCATATGATTGCATTGTACCGATGATTGTAACACAACTTGCTATGGGCGAGAGAAAGAGAAAATGAAAAAGATAGAGAGAGAGAGAGAGAGAGAGAGAGAAAGAGAGAGTGATAGAAAAAAAAATATAAACTTTCCCGGCGAGGCGGGATTTCCCGGGTACTCACGGTCCGAAGGCGAGCGTCATAGCCACTTGGCTATACACCCACGCTTGCAGAGCTCCGCTGTTTCATCAGATTTCACAAGCGTGGAACTGGCTTAATTTTTTTGTCTTCGCTTACAACTTAAGCTGGCATATTGCATTCGGACAATTACCTCTACGTTTCCCTCCGCGGGAGAAAACAATCTATACAGGCCATTTATTTCCTGTATCCATATATCAAATGACTACTGCTATTACAATGTATTTCGACTCGCGCGTGTTTACTAGCTTGCTGTCCTCGCGCGCAGGTCACGCTCTTACATCAGCCAATGTAGTTGAATTGGAGGCTGTAGCGTCAGTTTCGTGATGTGGCTCATATTCGTGTTGTGCTTAGCGTTCTTGCCCATTGTGCAAGGTAAATCAGCTGTAGGAGGACACGGGAAGCCTCCACAAGGAGCCCTAGGTTCCATAAGGAGACAATCAGTCTGCGTCAGTGCCCCTAATTGACAAGTTCTTTTGGAGTCCACAAGTCGTCCCCAGGTTTTTGGTTAACGGTTTTCTTGCTTGCCCAGTGTCCCTCATATGAAGTGTCCATCTTCCTATGAACCCTGTGCATTGTGGAAAATTGGTTCTTGGCGAAAATATTTGGAAGGTCAATATATTTTCTCGCAATTTCCACAAAACATATCTCCGATATTTGCGCTAGTCTCATGATTCCTATTGTGTGGGTATATTTATGGACTTGGAGGCTTCCATTCTGCAAATATAACAAGTGCACTGGAGTATTAAACCATGGGTTTCCTTTCCTCGGTAGTACACACTAAAATGCAAATTTAGGTGCAGAACCTACAATTAAAGGTACAGAATCAAGTGCAATGTCAATTCAGTTGCCCCCTTTTTTTGCACAGAATAATGTGGTGAGAACTTGTAGGCAGAAATTTTTAAGGTTACTGTGTGGCAACTGACGCTCCGAATAAGAGCAAGCTTGCGCCACAAATCTTATTTTGGGTGTTGGCTTAATTAACAGATAAAGTTAGCCATAGTGCTGTTCATATAGCATTGTTACAGACACTGCTCACTTCAGAAACAATACGGTGGCTCGGCAGGAGGTTGCTAGACGCAATGCTCAATCTTGGCTTCCTTCAGTACACACTCCTTACAAAGTATTCGAATATCAGCAATAAATATACCACAGATATTGTGGGGCAAAGTGCAATAGATGTCGGCTTACTCTCGCGAAAACAAGTGCCAAGCGTTCTGGGTCTCAGACGACTTGCATCCGACAGCAAAAAAAAAAAAAAAAAATAGGAGACGTGATCACGACTCATCTCCACCGAATCATTGAATAGAAGGTCGCTGTCGCCGAAACAAGTTTACCGTGGTCTTGCGGGGACAGCAACGCTTCTTAATATAAGCGTCCCTCAGTCGGACATTAAGGATCGATTTGTCAAGACGGGCGCTTGCATGGACATGCGAGCATGGTTCTCTTGTGTATACACATACAGCGAAGGACAGAGCGCGCGATCTGTGTTTTGGCTGGCGGTAGATGTCACGCTTTTTGCACGCTCGAAGAGAGCGGGCATTGCGCCAAGCGGAGATCATTTGCTGTAGTCATCAATGTCAAGGAAAAGGCAGGCTAAAGGGATGCTTGTGAAAGAAGTAACTGTGGGGAAGTAACGACATGGACGCAGGCCTTTTGACCGATCGACTAAGTGCGGGAGCAAGTACTCCTACCCCCCCTCCCGCGACAAGGAGACGGCGTTGCATACTTCCAGGAGATGGTTGTCAACGTCATATTCAAGCTTCATTCCCAGCATTCTTCGCTTCTTCGTCCTTATTGACTTTCCATAGCAATATCCTCCTTTCTCCCTTTACCGAGTGCCCGCTTTCGCCGAGTTCTTTGCCCTTCCGTTTGATCTGGTCCATCTATATATCGCGCTAGCATTTCGCTTCTTATATCCGTGATGTCCTTGACACCGGCCTTGATCGATATGAAAACGGCCTTGTAGCAACCAGTGGCGCCCTCAATGACGGATCATTGATGAGTGCCCCTGAAATCCTCCGGTATTAGTGAACACTGGGACTATTTACATAATAAATAAAGATTAAAGACAAACCTAAAGATTTAGAGATGAAGATAGGTCTGTCACTTGACTTTTATTTCTTCGTCATTCCTTCATGCGTTAGGAGTATAGGCACACTTGCAGGAATGTAGTATAACAGTACCTAAAACATTGCAAAACTCACGCGAGAGTATGTAATTATACAAAGCACACTCCAGTGCAAGAAGTGCAAGTGCTCATTTGCTGATTGCTATTGCTGATTACTATTGCTTATTGCGTATGCACCACGTATACCTTTGGAAGTGAGCTGGAGCATTGTGCATTACCGGACGTGCTTCCCAGCCTCACTTAAGCAACTCCATTTATCTTATTTTAGAAGTGGTTTGATGGACATGGACTGCTTCAATCTTGAATTCTCGTATTTTAAGTCCCATGAGGAATAGCATCATCATCATCATCATCATCATCAGCCTATATTTTATGTTCACTGCAGGACGAAGGCCTCTCCCTGCGATCTCCAATTACCCTTGTCTTGCGCTAGTGCATTCCAACTTACGCCTGCAAGTTTCCTAACTTCATCACCCCATCTGGTTTTCTGCCGACCTCGACTGCGCTTACCTTCTCTTGGTATCCATTCTGTAACCCTAATGGTCCATCGGTTATCCATCCTACGCATTACATGGCCTGCCCAGCTCCATTTATTCCGCTTAATGTCAACTAGAATATCGGCTATCCCCGTTTGTTCCCTGATCCACACCGCTCTCTTCCTGTCTTTTAACGTTATTCCTAAGATTTTTCGTTCCATTTCTCTTTGTGCGGTCCTTAACTTGTTCTCGAGCTTCTTTGTTAACCTCCAAGTTTCTTCGCGATATGTTAGCACTGGTAGAATGCAATGATTGTACACTTTTCTTTTCAACGACAGCGGTAAGCTCCCAGTCAGGATTTGGCAATGCCTGCCGGATGCACTCCAACCCAATTTTATACTTCTGTGAATTTCTTTCTCATGATCAGGGTCCCCTGTGAGTAATTGGCCTAGATAAACGTACTCCTTTACAGATTCTAGAGGCTGACTGGCGATCCTGAATTCTTGTTCCCTTGCCAGGCTATTGAACATTATCTTTGTCTTCTGCATGTTGATCTTCAACCCAATTCTTACACTTTCTCGATTAAGGTCCCTCAATCATTTGCTGTTATTCGTCTCCATTGTTAATGAACAGGACAATGTCACCCGCAAACCGAAGGTTGCTGAGATATTCGCCGTTGATCCTCACTCCTAAGCCTTCCCAGTGTAAGAGCTTGAATACTTCTAGGCATGCAGTGAATAGCACTAGAGAGATTGTGTCTCCTTGCCTGACCCCTTTTTTTATATGTAACTTTCTACTTTTCTTGTGGAGAACCAAGGTAGCTGTGGAATCCTTGTAGATATTTGCTAGGTTATTCACGTATGCCTCCTGTACTCCTTGATTACGCAATGCCTCTATGACTGCTGGTTTTTCTACTGAATCAAATGCCTTTTCATAATCTATGAAATCCATATAGAGAGGTTGATTATACTCCACAGATTTCTCGATTACCTGATTGATGACATGGATATGATCCATCGTAGAATATCCTTTTCTGAAGCCAGCCTGTTCTCTTGCTTGGCTGAAGTCAAGTGTCATTCTATTGGAAATTATCTTGGTGAATATTTTTATACAATACTGAAAGCAAGCTAATGGGTCTATAATTCTTCAATTCTTTAATGTCTCCCTTCTTATGGATTAGTTGGGAGGAATAGCACAAGTGGGTTAATAACAAGGTTAACTACAGTCTTAAGAGCCGGGAGCATAAGCGCATACAAAAGGCCTTTTCTAGGATTCTGTCCTGGTAAACGCGTTGTACATGATATCTAATCGCGAGAGGACTTGCTGTCGTGAGGGATAAAGTGGAGTGGAACGCATGGCGAATTTGGCTGCAGGATAGCAAGCTCAGCTTGGTTAAATCTGTGGTGTCGGTCGTGGCCCTCAAGAAAGATGCCAAGATCTCAAACAGCCAAGGTTAAATCTTCCTCCAGTGAAACCAGGCCAGTTCTGAAAGCTGGGCTTTCCGAGTGCATGACCACGGGCCGCCGGCGAGAGGCGTTCCACAAACTTTGCGTATCAGAAACAAAAGTATAACATGGCGCCGCGCATAGGCAGGCTTGTTTCTGTCCAAATGTTATTAAGACTTGCCGACTCGTGCATGCACAAGATGAAGCAGGTGTTAGAGACGCCCACGTGTTAGTACTAACAGTATAGCGCGGGCTGTACGCCAAGTGAGAATTATGTTCTAGACCATTGACCGAATGCGCGCGATAGTCACCGGCATGCTAATTACAGGTTTACTTGTTTTTAATTAGGGCAGCTGTCGTCCCGACAGTTCACATCAGATTTAGACCATCGAATTATTCTTTGCAAGAGCCTGTCTTATTTGCTAAATTTCTGCGCAAACTAAGGGAGACGCACTCCCCTAAGAGCCAACGTTATGTCCGCGTAAAGAAACGAGAAGATTCAGTGACTGCGTTATCTTGCGCCAAGAAGGAGCAGCAGGGTGATATATCGCAAGGTTGTTTTCTGTCCATAGAACCAGAAGGCCACTCTCCTAATTCGACTATGTATATTGCACGCAGGACGTTTCTTACAGATTTTTTTAGGGGCGAAGCTCCTTAGGGTCGAGCCTTGTCCTCCGTCGCGCCGTCGTAGCCACGCTAGTACTCGCCGCTCCCGCTAGAGGCGCAGCTGTGCTCTCTTTCTCTCTCATTCCCGACGCGCGCTCCGCGCTCTCTCTCTCGTCCTTAGCTAGGGGCGCTGCGGTGCACAATGGGTATAGCAGCGCTTCTATATACTGTACACATGTACAATATATGTATATATATATATTATATATATATATATATATATATATATATAGTATATGTACGCCACGCTCCGTCTTCCGGAAGCCGGAAGCGGAGCCAGAACTGGCAGCCGGCTTCCGGTTCGGGGATCATTCGTGCAAAACGCCGGAAGCATTCTCCGGAATCCGGAAGCTGGCTTCCGGTTCCACTTCCGGTTCCGGAAGCCGGAATTGGAAGCCAGCTTCCGGCTTCCGGAGAATGCTTCCGGCGTTTTGCCCGAATGATCCCCCGGCCGGTGCTTCGCCCACTCATCATCATTGACTTCGTGGATATGCGGTGTTTTTTTTTTTCAGTAGCTGTAGGCGAGGGTACCAAATGCTCAGAAACTAGAGTATAGAGTATACATATATAATGACGCAGAAGGCGCCGTTATGCAAACTCGCCCTATTTCTTCGTTAGCGCCTCTGCTTCGACCATTCCCCATAGAGCATTTGGATGACTTAACAGGTTTTCGTGGACTGACGAAAGCCTATACGCTGTTGGTAGTGGACCCAGCTAAGCCTGATCAACGGAATAAGATTCTGGTGTGGCAGCGGAAACGATAGACTTCGTTCACTAGCTGTCCCTTGGCAATCCTTTTTCGGTTATCCTGTGTACATCGCTGTCATTCCTCCTTGTTTGTACTTATTATCTGTGTTTTATCTATTTTAGGTATTTGAGGTCGGTGCATGGGGCTGCAGGCTCACACTTCTCTTTAATTTTTATTTCGTAAGCATCTATACCTATTCATTCTGTTTCTCCACAGCAGGAGGCACTTCACACAAGTAGCTCTTTTTAAATAGAAAACGTGAACGTGCATGACCGATGTAGTAGGAAATGTGCAAAGGTGTTATGGCTTGCATTATAATGTGTAAGCTTCGCATCATTACCCGTCAGGGGTGGCAGGGCTTGAACCGCCCAGAAAGAAAAAGAAAACAAACTAGCGGCTACATATACCGACAGTTTCTAAATTAAATAGCAAACGGCAGTGGAACAATTTGCGCCCTACGTAGCTCACAATAAATTCGAAGCAGAACGGTTATCAGTAACTAGAAAACTAACAGCCGCTGATTCGCAACATTTCGCATTATTACATTCTGATTGTACACTATCAACGCATCAAAAATAAGTGCTGCTAAAGCCGTTATGCCAGAGGCTGGCCATTATGTTGTATATTTTTGTTCCATCAATGCTAATAACTGCCCACATTGGAGCATCTGCGAACGAACGAGCGTACATGCTGGTCACTCTGCATTCAACATTAGTAACATCGGTAGCAAACCGTGATGACCGTGACAGTGAAGTAGGTCGCATACTTTTATTTCAGGCAGCGTGGGAGAAAGAGTGACTGGAAGGATGCATGTTAATACCGCTGCTTTGATTGTACTCCCACTGAGGAGTTAGGAAGAGGTTATCTAGAGTGGCCTTCGAACTGGGGCTGTGTTAACACCGAGCCTACGGTGGTAGAATAGGAGAGGTGGCCAAACGACTATCGCAAGCGCGTTGCCGCACCTCTTGAGTTTCTACAGCAGTTGCCAGGGGGCGAAAGAATTTTATGGGCTCAAAGGCGCGCATCGCAAGCTTTCGCTGTGCTGTAAAAGGTCGGTTATTATCGCAAATTTTGTGGCTGCAAAACGTTGTTTATGTTTTTAATAGGTTGTAGAGGCTGTCTGCCGGCATTGCTCAGAAAAATGAGGGTATCAGGCTGTATGGAGCTTAAAAATTTCTAATCAGCGCAGTTAATCTCGACAAGACTGACACAGAGCTCTGATAGCAAGGGACGGGCGTGTATTTTTCTGGAAGCGTGAAAATTCTTACCAGCGAGTGCACAGCGTAAAAAAAAAATGGTTTTCACGTCATTGTGGATAGCATTAGGTTTATAGGCGTAGTTAATTTATGATCGCCTGACTGTAACTAAATTTCACTGTTGCGCGGTCACCACTTGTTTAATTATTGTTCAGCTACAGAACCTATCTGTATCCGACAAAATAAAGAATGAAGCACGACATGAAAAATAAACGACGCGTCTTAAGTCACGCTGCATGCGCAAATCCGCGCGACAAGTCCGTTTTAAGCGATGGTAATTATTAAGCGATATTGAAGACCTCCCTGGTGTACGGCACAATGACGCGACACTCTTTCTCAAAAGTTGGAGACGTAAACAAAATTGGAAGACGCTTAAGCTTCGCCTTTAAGAGTGTAAGGCGATAGCGTTATCGGGCCCCGTTCGAGCCCCGTTATCGGGCCCCATTGTAAGCTGGCTCTCCCACTGCAACCCAGAACGTGGGAAAGCCAGCTTACAAAGACCAGGCTTACACCGATCCCCTTAAAGGCGGCTTCACTCTCAAACAGATATGCATTGCTGGGGAGATGTTTTTCCAGGGGCAATATAAGTCATGTTATTATCAAATGTGAAGGCCCTAGCAGTTTTTTTATTATTTCATTATTTGTTTGCTATTGCCCGACGCGCGCGCGTGTGCAAAGCGCATTAGGCAGGCGAAGTCCCAATTTGACCTGCCGAGGATGCGAGTGCCATCTGGATATCATTTTCGCAAGTAAACTGCCCGAGCGCGCAGCTGTAGGTCTGGTAGAAATGCTGGAAAATGGGTTTGTTTTTGAGTTTCCTCGTAACAGAATTATGTTTTCTCGTACATTCAAATTACAATCCGATGCCACCCATGTCTGTAGGTTGTGGTTAAGTCGTACTTTACTGTTTTTCTGACCGATTTCACTGTGAGAATTTCAATTTTTGTTCACCGAAACCTTGCACCTTGTGGAGAGAGAGAGAGAGAGAAAGACGTTTATTAAATCATAAAAAAATTGAAAATTGTACATGTATGAAAAGGCAACCCCAGTGGTTTTTCCGGTGAGGTGCCTAGATTAAGTTAATGGTTTCGCTTCTTATAAGGTAGGGGAGCAAGCTGTCATATATAGCTTTGCGGTGTTGAGGAGTCCCTCTAGGAAGGGTCCAGTCATTGAGTGTGACGACTGAGCTCTGCAGCCCAGCAAGGCAGATTCTTCGCAGTGAGGATAGGCCAGGACATGTCCATAGCAAGTGGTGTGCTGTGGCTGGCGCACCCGTGGTGCAAGTTCCACAGGTGGGGTCCAGCGACTTGTCAATGTATTGGACTTTGAACGCAGGCGTGACTGCCGTGCCGGTGCGTAGATGGCGGAGTGCCGCGCGTTCCCGGCGTGGAAGCCCAGGAGGGAGGGGGTCATGGCCTTCGGGCAGAAGCACTTGTAGAGCAAGCTTTCTATGCTGTTGGAGCGGCAGGTGAGCATCGACAGCGTCGACATCTTCTGCCGATCGAGTTGTGACGGAAACGGGGCAAAGAGAATGGGGGGTGGGTAAACTTGCTCCCCGCGCGAGCACGTACGCTCGCTCATTCCCTCCTGCGCCCATATGACTCGGTGTCCAATGAATCTGCAGCTCAGTTCCCTTGTGCCGCAGAAGTGTTGCTTCTTCGTGGATGGTGGTTGCCAGTGGGTGCGCGTCAATCTTGCTTAGTTCGCGTACGGCGTCTTGCGAATCCGTGTATATGTGTAGAGAGCGGTGATGCTCGAGGCGGGCATATCTGGCTGCCTGAGCAACCTCTAGAATCGCTTGTAGTTCTGCACCGGTCGTACTAGCCTGCACGGTTGGGGTGGTTCGAGATGATTTTCTCTGCCATGGACGCCGACATCGCACGCCGACGCCGACACCGACGCCGGATTTTCTGCGACACTGGGGCCCTTAACGCTATCGCGTTAATACAGTTTGACAGCTCGCGACGCAAGCCGGCTACGTAATTTCAAGTACAGCGGAGCGGAAAAATGAGACCAGACTACCCCTGCTGCCACCTTACTCAAAGCGGCGGCCAACTCGAGAGCCATCGCGTCATGCGCGACGCATTGGCGGAGCGGCGCCGTTTGGCCACCTCTCCTATTCTACCACCATGACCTAGGCTTGTGAAAAGATGGCGTCGACGACCTCAACGAGTAACACGAGGAACAGGCCAGAAATCATACCTGTCCAATGCGCCATGATGCAGAAGAAGCTGCCTATGCAACGCCGCTGCTTTAGAAGTGGCCTGAAACAGAAGACATCCGCAGGTGAGACCTCTCTCGACCGAACATTTCAGCAAGGGATCCGAACAGCTTTTGAGCATGGGCGTAAGCATGTCACCTTAACTCGCACCTCTCTTACGTCACGGAGTCCTTCCTGGGTTCTAAGTCGCGAGAGGTGGTGCCGAACGCAGGCTCCGCGGCCACTATTTGAATACAGACGTTTAATACAGCTCCATCATCAACGTATCACAGCGGCTGATCATGCGTGATTCAACTTCACGTTTTACCATACATGGTAATCAAAGTTAGATTCGATTCACGAATGTAATTTTCAAGGCTTTGTTTCTCGATGCCAGGCCACAAACTTATTTTTCATTGTTTTATACATATGTAAATAAAGAAGAGGCTGGCGCCTTTATAGGCGCCGGCTACTCCTATTCGCAGGGCACGCAAAACTAAACGCATAAAAAGTCCGAAGAGCACTGAAGAAAGTCAATTTGATCATTTGGCTATGGAACAAAATAAGGTATTCACAAAGCAATAACTAGAAAATCGAAAGCATAAGGGATCAAATCAGCTGCAACCATCGAAGATCCCTAATGCTTTCGTGGCGAAGTAGTTGATAAGTGCATTAATCCCGCACGTACACTTCAGAGCTGGACGGCCCTATGAACGAGTGCAAGCGGGCGTCGCGCGCAATATACTGGCTGAAACCTGAGAGACCGTCAAATTACTGGCTTCTCCTAGTGAAAACGGGTTGCGTAAGCACCAGTACGCTTTGATCAATTGCACAGTATTCGCGTATTGGGTTGCGCATAGCGCAAGAAAGACCAGCCGAAACGACCACGCGGCAATATTCCGAGTCAGTCATGTGAGCTTAGTGATGCACGGTTTTGTTCTTAAGTCCGCTTTCTCAGTGAGCTCAGCAAACGAGGCTGATAATTTGGCTTAGTGTGGAAATGAAATCGTGGCGCCACTCGCTGCATCACCTCTGTTCTGTTGCAATTGCAGACTATTCGCAAATGTACTTGTGAGCAGAAAATTGCTTAGAAGTGTTCGCTGTGGCTTCCATGGCGTAAGCTTATTGGTTCTTTGTAATTATAAAAATAAAGAAATGGAAGCGTTCCTTTAATACAATAATCTGAGCAAGCAACTGAAGGGGTCTGTCAGCGTTCTGCGTATAGACTGAAATGAGCGCCATAAAAATAGCACAGAGTCAATCAATAGCCAAAGTACCCTGCGCAGTTGTGAGCACCGCAAAGCAGTCTTATTAAAGTGAAGCTTTCTATGTCTCCCTGATTTGTCCGTGAACGCAAAAAACGCACTGCAGAAAAGCCAACTTACACAAATGGAACTATCTGCGACACAATAGAACAATGTCGTAGGCTTCTTGAATTGATTACAAATCCGTGATTATATCAAAATTGAAACGTCCTGACGGCAACATCGCAAGCCTACACTACAATCACAGGATGCAGTTGGAGGGCCTTTTAGGTGTCATTTCACCGCACTTATTTTTCGGCAACCACAACTACACTCACGGCTTCTTCTCTTGCGTCTCTTCCGTCACCTCCATGGCAGTTTGACTCTTCCATAAGCACAGGTTTATTTCATACGTAAAACTGAAATTTATTTAAGGGTTAGTGAACAACAAAATGCTGTTCTCACAAGAGCCACTCGTTCTTTAGTCGAACTAACATTGTCACAATGTCCCAGAAGGTCTAGCAGTTACATTATAACGTGTTGCAGTACTTGAACTCCTGCATACTATGAACTTGCTACACACAGAGTGTGTTATCCTTTCCTATAAATAGCGCAATAAAGACAGTACTGTACGTTGATTGCTTTTGAAGCTTTCGGGTGCTGCATTTATCCGCCACTAGGCTATTGCAGTCGAAAAAAATGGCACACAGGTGACAACGGAGTCAGTCTAAAGGCAGTGGTGCTACATGTCTACTCAAACAGAAGCTTTAAAAGGCGCACCGTTTGAAAGTCGATGCGCGGGCACGCGGGGCTAGCGCACCTGAACACGAGAAACATTATAGGAGAGGCTATCACTTAGCGGGATCATCGTGCTTGAAAGAGTTAACACTATCTCGTGCAGTATTGTGCCAACCACATCGAGTACCCCTTGATCTATTGCTGCCTCTAGCGCCCGCTTTTCGTCAATGGCGTGTTGTAGTAGCACAACATCTACATAGCGATGAAAGCTTTGCTTCCTTTTGTTCGATGTGTGTTTTTGTCTACCTGACAATAAAGTAAATGAACTGTAGGCCCATTATTACACTGAACACCTAGCCAATAATACAAACACTATAACTGCTATATTTGCGTGCCTTTGTCAGTACAATTCCTATTATGATCCACTTGTCCTAGACAGATACATAAAAATTAGTCTATTAGATTTTATGAGATTTGATGCTTTATTTAAAGTGATACATTTCACTTGGCTACTAACTCCATGTTTTTTTTTTTTGCCAGCGAGTCATTTCTTATCTACACTGCTCGATTTGCTTCAGCATTCGCTTAATATATTTGGTAATTAAAAAATAATGCCGTGGTGCAGGAGCGACAGTTTTTTGAGTGCCATTTGGCCACGTGCTTCATTTTCACGCAAAAGTTAAGTAATCTTGTCTCATTAAAATAAATATTTACGGACACCTTGTTGCGGACGTCATTCAACAACTTTGGTGCTACCTGCAACTGGGGCAGCTAGCTGTTCGATGCAACGAACGACCGATGTTACTTGCAACCTTAGAATGAAAGCTCCAGCCTCTTAGTGCGAGATTATTATCCATAAACCGGCGTTAATTCCATAAAGCGATTCTGCGATTGTTTAGCGCGCAATTCTATCGCAATATGTCTATGTCTTTGAGAGCGAATGTTATGATGACGGCTACAAATATATAATCTCGGTATATGAAAGGATTGTACCTGAATTCTTGAGGGCTGCCTTTATTAGGCCTTGCCTTATATTTATTTAATGCTGTGTACAGTGTCAATATGGCTGACACAAGTAGTAAATGTTCGTGACAATGCATTAAACGCACCCCGTGCTTGAAACGAGTCTGAGTAGGAAACAAAGATGCCCCGAGTGGTGGACGCGAGAGCGACTATTAGTGGCCACACCCTATCTGTTATTCTGTAAAAAAAAAAAAAGCTCGCATGACAAACAGAACAGCTGCAAGGCTGCGACTCCACTGACCAACATCTGGTAATGAGCGCTGCAATAAACAATGACTACAGCGTATTGGAGCAATCTTCTGGAAGAATTCTCCACCATTCCGGAAACAAGTAAGATTTTTTTGTTGTTCTCAGATGCAACCGGTATCGATTCCTGCATTTAAGCGCTCGCATACGAAGAGTAAGGTAGCATGGCTTTTGCAGGCATTCATAGTTTGAGCCATGTCTCCCAGGACAATTTGTTTTGTGCCTTGAACAAATTATTATATAAAATGATGCAGATCCAATGCACTTACTTGAATCTACGTGAAGCGAGTCTTTACTGAAGCGGTCAAAAAATCTTATGCCACTTAATGCGATGCACACAGTTCTGTTCATTTTTTTCCCCGACGCCACGTGTAACCTCAACAAATGCTACTGTGTGTGAGCCGCACAGGTAACAATTTCATTCTCGTGCAATCTTTATGTTTATGTTTTTGCACTACATCATTCACGTATTGTGACAAATTGTAAACACCAAAAAACGTGGGCCTATACAGTGAAGCGTCGGCAAAGCAATTTCGTGAGGTCAACAGCAATGTATGTTGCTTATTGAAGGAACTATGGTTATTGCAAGTGTGTGGAAAGAGAATTATGGCACATGCCTACACGGTAGAAAAAAATAGAGGGTATAACAGGAAGGGAGACACTGCAAAATTCCGGCTGGCTTTCTTGGGCTGGGAAGATGGGTAACAGTAGTGAAAAAAGACAGGACGACAAAAGAAAAATAAGTATAAATACACATATTACTTCTATACCATGTGTGTCAAAGTGGAACATATCTTTCTGCGTATTGGCCAAGGATCGGCGAGTACACAAAGGCACCTACCCCGTGGCCAAAGAATGAAATAGGCCAAAATAAAACACCTAGGAAATCCAAACAAGCCACTGAATGTCGTCCACTGTTACACTGAAAGGCCTTATGTGTTTTATGAGTTGACATGAGCCTTCTATAAGCAAACATTAGACGGGCAGCCTCAGTATCTTCCATTAATAAGTAGCGCGCTCTAACGTATGCACAGAATTATAGGCAGCCATCCACAACGTCTTATTTGTGGTGCCGGATGCAAACCAATGAGTCATTTCTTGATTAAATAAACAAAAGTACTTCCCGCCCCCCCCCAAAAAAAGTTTTATCAAAATCACTTCTGCTGCCGTCTTCGTGCAGCATATTTATAGTCCCGAACGTATTTCTGTTCATATATCTTTTGATGTTGAATATAAAATGCACGATATCTTTGAATGTGCACTGAACTCATAGAAGAATATTTTTCGAAACTTTTTCGCAAAACAAGTAGCAAATTACAATTTTGAGATTATAGCATCCCTGCCACACTAGTAACAAAGCATCTTTGGCGAAAGTGAGCGTCCCATGGGAAAGAACAGTGCTTAGGAATTTCTTTTAATGTTACTCTATGCAATGTGAAAGGCGCCCTGGCAAATTAAGCCATTGACGAAGGCGGTTGACATCAGTGACATTCTAAACAATACTGCATGAAATGTTCCGTCGTCGTCGCACACTTGAATAAGGCTCGTCGAGGGCTGCCAAGGACACGTTTTGGAAATGTCAAACATTGATCTACGGTGATCTGGACAGCGGCCATTGGCGGACGGAATCAGTCACTCGACGCTCCAATTTTTATTTTCCTTACTTACTTTACATTGCAATGTGCTTTATGTTATCCTTCCGTTTGTTTCTGCTCAAAATTAGTTCAACATCAACTTAGAAAAATAATGTCCGTGGGTGCTCATATGTTACTGCTTCTGAAACACAGTAACTACTACCGCACTAAATGACAGTTGACTCAACATGATTTCATAACAAGACCGCAATGACCACTGCAGCCAAGGTGCTCTATACGTATGAATTTTATTGATAAGAGCAAAAAGCGCATTGAAGACGCTGAACAAGCTCCAAAACGTTGAACACAATTTAGAGACCTAAAAGTAAGGCGGTTTGTTCTAGTAGTTGACTTTTACTTTCCTAAAATGCAAAATGTACTTTAAACAACGGTAAAGGCCTAATTCCATGTCCGAAGTGCTCCGGCCCTGTACTTATGTTTACACTACGGATACGCCCTACAGCTCTAAGCTGTGTTAAGGAATCTAGTCTTAAAATAACACCTACATCGAAACATTGCATAAAACTCATTTATTTTACTTAATTACCTAGCCGTTGCAACATTGTTTGTAGCACACTTGATGTTGTTTTGCCAGTGAAGGGGGTACCAATAGCGCCGCCAGTTAAAGCAACAGTTTGTTTGCGATATACGAAAGAAAACTCGCTCAAAACTTTGCTTTCAGTGGTTATTGCAAGCGCTAGATAACTAAACGCTTCTCTTCAGTGGAGCATTCACATCACCGATATGTTTGGCATACTCACTCGTAAGTGTCATTCTGTCTTATTCAATTAAGAAATCATAATCAGTGAAAGTGAGTGCCTTCGGGTATTTTCGCGACCAGAAACAACATTTACGAACAGTCGGAGTGCCTTTCCTTGTCTCACAGGGACGCCATCCCGTCTTAAAGGGCCACTTCCCTCCCAAGCTTTGCGTTATAGCGTGTCTTGTAGATCCATTAGAACTGGTAACGCCAAAATCCTGTGCAGGCCAGGCCTAGCTCTGGAAGAGAAAAAGGGTACGATGGGCACGCACCTAATACACCTAATGAGGCTGCAGAAGGCTTCGCGTGAGCTTCTATAGCCCCCCGTAATCCCTTCCTCATGAAAGGTCGGCAGCGCCTCAGGCCCGGCGAAACACTTCAAGTCAATTACCATGGCGTGAACCAGTGAACAGGGGCCATCTGCACGTCAGCTTGCGTGCCCTACAATGATCGATATTCACTTCTACATTTCTTTCGTGACCGGAGGCTCTCAGCAAGGCCTTTTGTGTTGATATCTCCGGAGCTTACGAGTATACCACGAAGTTGGCAAAATGCACTAGAAAGGGAAATCGAAAGAAACAAGATGGTTCAGTTTGACGCAGCCTATGAAAAAAACATGTTGCCTGTCATTGTCACGGCCATTATGCAAGGAAAAGGTATACTTAGAGATGGTGTGAGCACCCTGCCAACCTTGTTGAATACAGGACACCGTAAACCCAGTGGCACTGTCTTCAGTTTGCATTCAAGTATAAAAGCAGCCCAATTGTGACTGAGGAGAGTGCCAATAATTCTATATGAAATATGAGTACGAAGACCACGAAGACACGTGAACTATGAATGCACTTTCTTATGAATGTGTAGTGGCCCCAGGGCGGTGGGATGGTCTGTCAGGGGAGTACATTTTCTAAGACAATATTTCTGAGCAGCTTTTGCAGCGCTTTCATCTGCGTTTTCTTTTTTTCTACACAACGGCGGTGGTAGATGAGTGACGAGTAAGATTTATTGGCTTGTGCGGCGCCAATGCTCGGGCAACATAGAAATGAAAAATTCCTCATAGGAAGCAGTGACTCGACATGTCGCAGTATTTCAATAATACAATGGCGTAAATAACCTATTGTGTGAGTTTCGCTACTACATGACACACCTTACCCCGCACATGAATAATATCAAAATTAGATTAAGCCTGACGACGACGGCTAGGCACGCGCCATACTTTTTGTGCCTCTGGAACAGTGCGCGCAAGGCGAGTATCAACCGTCGCATGCCACTATTCATTATTTTTAATGCGTCAGCATTAAACCTATCTGTCATCTTGTGTAGGGCAAAAGAGGGAAGAGATGCGGGAGGAAACCGACACAGGTGGAAGGGGAGGAGTCACCTAATAGAATGCGACCCAACAAAGTTGACACTTGGTGCACGGCGTCAACAGCTCTTCGCTGTCTGACAAGTCCGGACACGTGTTACACGTTTCGATAGTCGCGTTAGTGACTGTGTTTGTGTTCAGTGGGCTGTATAGCTAAAGAGCAACCATGAACGCCACGCGCTCTACCGAGGAAAACTAAGCCTAGCGCATTACTGTCGCATGACTCCAATTGATCGATGTCATTTGTTTTCCTTGTCATTTCATGCTTTCTCTGAAATCTTGTGTATATGGCCCGGGCCCGGGCCATACACAAGCAATACGGGGCTTTACCCTCTACAGCCTACACGGATGCGGGGTCTTACCCCAGACGCGCAGGCACAACAGCCACCGTAATCGTCAAAAAAAAAAAAAAAACATCGGAGCAGCATTTCGCTCACCCGACACGATCCCCTCCAAGCCGAGGAAGCGGCCATAGCCCTCGCGCTCTCCCAAACAGAGGTTGAAGTCATAGTGACCGACTCCCAACAGGCATGCGGCAACTTCGCTAGCGGTAGAATTCATGCCACTACGCTCAAGATCATCAATCAAAATCCGCCAACCAGATTAGTCATGATCATCTGGGCGCCAGCTCATCGCGGCATTCCTGGCAACGAGGTCACCAACCACGTGGCTCGAGATTTGACCCACGGAGCTGACGCCGAGGAATCTGAACTCGAGCGCATGCACCCTCTAGTCTCATACCAAGACATCACAAAACACTACAAGCTAACCCGCAGAACATATGCACCCCCACACAAATCACTACCTAGAGAGCAGGAGCGATTCCTCCGAGCTCTATAGGTTTTTAACCCAACCAGAAATAACCTCATAGCCCCTACACAATTCTCTGTGCAATGCTGCTTCTACGCAGACCCCGGGTCCCTCAGGCACATAGCAGGGGGTTGCAGAAAGGCACCACTCAATCCTCCGAACCCTTAACACACCAACGAGCTTTGGGAGAGAGCCTTGGCCAGCTCCGACCTCGAAGATCAGCAACTGCTGATTGCGACGGCCCAGTACGCGGCCCGAGCTCAAGGCATTCTGGAATGAGGACGCCTGTCCAAAGCTACATTTACATAATAAAGATGTTTATTCTCTCTTTCTCTGAAATCCTACTAGCACATCCGCTTGTGTGATATATATTATTATTTGTGACGTCATTTTACAGCGTAAGCTGTTATGGGCTCATTCTAATAGCCGTTTCGGTTCGCGTTGTTGTCCGCCGCCGCCGCCGCGTAACCGCTATCGCCCGAAACGCGAAGTATGGTGTTGCCATCTAGTTAAGGCACCTGCAAAAGCCGCATGCACAGGCGCCGACGACGAAATGCAATTCAGACGAGGCGCACAATAAACGCGATCCCGATGTCAGATGTGAGCCACGTATTCTCGGTACCTCTTCGTTACATGTTATGGCGTCTCCTCGCAAGGTACGAGCCGCTGCTGAAGAAGCGAATCGTAGAGCTACGTGCGCGGCTACAACCGAGCATCATCGGGCTCAGCAGACTGCTGTGCAGAGAGCATTACAAACTGCAGTTCGGCGTCGACGCCGGGCGAGCAGTTGAGATCGCTCTCATTAAAACCAGGCGAAGAGACTTTCCCGCGAAGACGTGTTGTGTGTTGTTGCCGAAATTGCTACTCTTAAGCCGCTCCACCAGCTTATGCTGTGACTGTGCTGCGTGTGCCGCGCAGGCCTGTGACTTTTTTCTGTTAAGCAAGCGTCATCTTCGTGATCTTCATTATCATCATAATGAAAATCTACACTTCTCGCACAAGTGTGCCAATTAATATGATCGCAATTCAGGAAGAAAAGATCCTCAGCACTACTTACGTGCCCTGCTGTTTTCAGTACATAGGCGCACAACTTCAGCCACAATCGTTTTGGCCACAGTCGTTCTCATTGGAGAGCCTCTAGTTGGCGGCCACGTAGTGTAGCAACAGCCTAAATGTATTTTACTGAGGAACGTGTTGTCTCATGAGTATTTTCTTACCGTAATTTACACTCTAGACACTTTTACAAACGGTGGCAACGAGCCATCGATCGAAAGTCAAATTGACCGCAAAGGGCAGTAGATGTGATGGTCTAACACAAAATCGACTGTTCGATAACTGGGTTGTCCGAAGTAAAGTTACCTTTTTAGTTAGTTGTGGCGCAGCGAGAAATAATTGTAAGGGGAACAGTTTCGGAACAAAACACAGAGAGCCAAAGTACGGGAAATGATGCAAAGTCAAACACACCGAGTGTAGAGTAACGACGCACAGATTTTGTTTTTCCAGGTATGTAGTTCAAAAAAGAGCCTTTGATCTAAATGTGATCAATGGGTGAGAAATAACCACCCGACTAACATCGTGCTTTATCTGCAGTTCCTGTATGTGCTATCGTAGTCACTCTTATATATTCTATGAGCTAAGTTTTATTCTTCGGCCGATATGCTGCTCTGATTTTGCGCATAAGTTCACATTTTAATCAACCATCTAGCGTAGGTCTGCAGCAGCCTGTTTTCATGAGCAGCATATTTGTGCTTTCCTTTTGAGAAATCGGCACAAGTCAGATTTCTACTGGATATATAAGACCCTAAAATTCTCACAAAGTGAACAAGCAAGTTTGAATTTGGATATATCTAGGAGATCTTAATTTCAAACAGGATAGAGAGAGCATTAGTAGAGATTCAGCTTTGCTTAGGAAATTTATTGTGATGCAAAATAATGACCTATTGAAAGCTTTGTTTCTAAGACACTGCGTTCATAAAAACGTCGCACGCCACCGCCGATGGCACTTGTCGTTCACTGCTTGTAGTGTTCCTGTAATGCATGGCTCCCGCATGGAGCCAGAGTTACGCGACAGCTGCTTCACGCGTTCCGCTTGCTTCGCCTAAGTGCAGCGCCATCGCAGGTGCCCAACGCCATCCCGTGGCCAACACGGGCTTCGTTGCACTGCAGAGAAGCCGACGACTTTTCGTTTCCTTTCTGCCTCAGTGCCAGTGATCGCAAGTGCTTTACCCTGCGGCGCTGATTAACTTACAAAGTGGCTGCGTTGCGATGCGCTGACAGCTCTGGTCGTATAGCGTGATGCAGTTCGTGAAGTGCGCTGAACTGTCCTAAACGAAATGAAAGTGGTAAATCGCTTTAACGGTGCCACGCGGGAAACCTCACGTGCACCGCCAACTGCTAGAATGGTGTCGCGTCTGTCTTTTGATCCAAGCGCGAGCATTTCCTAGTGAATGAGCCTTGTAATGAAGTTGACTCAACGTTGTATGAAGTAATGAAGTTGACTCAACGTTGAGTCAACGTTGTATATTTTGCACATACGGGAGCTATATGGACCCATGAGCATTAACTCCTAAAATCATATTATTAGCATATTGGCGCTGGGCGATAGATGAGCGCACGTGTTTCCTCACGGCCTACACCCGTTTTAGATGGATATTAGAGGGAAAGCTCTACTACGCCATGTCTCACAAGGTCATTCATCGCGTCGTAATAACCTTGAGCCGCCGGAGAGCAAGTGTGGCAGGTGTGACGTCACGCCACGTGATTCGCTGAGGAGAGGTGTCGCAGCTGCGCTCGCTCGGAGCCTCGCCGCTGCGATACCACGTGACTAGGCGAGGGTTTAGCGGATGCTTCGCCGGCGCTTGGTCACTCAGTCTTGCCATGCATGGTGCGCCGGCTGGGCCGTCTGTGCATCCGCTTCAGGGCAAGGGACAGGCTGAATCCAATCATCCAGTAGATATAGCTAGACGGCAGGCTGCGAAATCTCAAGCAACGGCAAAGTTGGCTGCTGAAACACCGGAGCAAAGGAAGGCCAGATTAGCATGCTATAGAGAAGCTTACCAAGCGCGGAAGCGTGCAATAATGAAATACTGTGAGCATTGTTTTTGCAAAACCAAGCCAAACAGACCTTTCGCTTGTGATAAGTAGGTTTGCAAGTGTTAAACCTCAGCCAATTTTTTTTCGTACTGAAACTCTAGAGCTATGGGTTTCACGTTTTTGAATTCAATCATCGAAGCCATTCAGCTGCCGCGAGCCGTGGCCACATGCGTGCCTAATGAAATAGCCATTTTATAAATGTTTCGTATTGTAAAGTTCTTGTCAACTGTCAACTGTACTCGACACTTATCCTTGAAATCGGAAAGGCTCGTACACGCTATCACTCTACGCGGGATTATGTGCTCACCCTGCGTTGCATTTTCATTAACCGTATATGAACGCAGGTGTAAAGGCATGCAAGTTAGTATGAGGCGAAAAAAAGAAAAAGAACTGCGCTTTTGAAAGCGCCACCAGCGCGAGCACGGCTCCTGCGCCTACGACGAGCGGCTGTCCGGCATAACACTGAAACTCAAGATGGCGGACCTTTGCGCAACTCTATAGCCATATACAGAAAGCGATATGCAGGAAGACGAATTGCTGTCGCTCTTACAAACACATTTACTGCTAAGCGCCTTTCAAACAATCGTAGATAATCTCCATATTGGTATGTGTGCGCTATACCCAACAGTCGTTGTGAAACGCAGTTTCAGAAACTTCTGTGTACTCTGTAGCCGAACTTTTTCTCAGAATTTCAAACAGCCAACGTCACGACGCGTAACCACCGCCGTCACACCATGCCTCAAACTGCTGCCAATAAGATTAAAGTAGATTAAAAAATATTAGTGCTGCTTGTATTACCTTGTAACAAAAAAATTAAGGTTTCCTTTCATAATTTAGCACGATGCTTCGGCTTCAGTCTCCTTTCATCCCGATGTGGTTATTCTCTCAACTTCCAACTCAATGGCCTGAAGCCGGTATGCTAGGGTAAATTTAGGGCGGCTCCCTTTTAAAAACTTGAGAGCTCACTGGAGCCAAAAGACAATGTGGGCGCAGGCAGGCACTTCGCCTCAGCCGTTGGATGAATATTCAGCCGACGCTGCTCATTAGGCGGCCGCCTTAGAACAAAGGACTGGATAGAGGCGTTGAACCTTGCCGCTTCAAACAAAGGCTGAAAGCATTGCACGAAATTTAAAACGCTAGTTACCTAGGGCGCAAGCATAGTTAACGTGTGAGGACACCCTGGGCGATGTATATGGGAAGAAAAAAAAACAGAAAAAGAAAGAGGGCTACTTTTTATGCCACCCTATAGGCGGCATGCTTTCTTTTACTCCTCCTAGTTTTCAGACTACAAGACTATAGCGAGGTCGAGTTCTATACCAGTTGAAACTTAATTTTGTGGGACGTTTTCTTAAGCAATTCCTAACATCACCCCACCGGGTTGGTATAGAGCAGCGACTTTTCTAGCAACAATCGAAAATCTACGCACAAATTACGCTAGACATCTGATCGGAAGTTTGACATATTTGCAGTGCTGAGCAAACCCTGATGGGAAATTTCACACGGTAGATTCAAACTTTTTAATACAGCGATTCGAGCGTCATAGACGTCGAACCGCGCTGTCATTGCTATTGCCATTGCTGTGGGTGTGAGCTTATGACCCCATTACGGTCGCCTTTGTCACAGTAACGGGATAGCCTATGTTAGAAACACGGATACAGGGAAGAAGGTGACCGACAGCTTACCTTACCGCTTGGAAGAGTTTCAAGGAAGGTGCATGCTATGACCTGTTTATAACTCCCGTAAGTTAAGCAATGTTGGGAGGGCACATCTCATTACAGACGCTTAGAGGGGATATCAAGCTTCATCGTAACTGTTATTCTGCCGCCCAAGAACTGTGGCTGTGAACTAACGCCTAGGCACTAATAAGCTGTTCGTTCGCTATAGCAATGGCTATATTTCAAACGTATTAACAGTTCTCAATAAAACGCATATATGAGCAGTAAGACGCTCGTATTTTTGCTAACACATTGTTACGAATTGTTATTCTGTGAAAGCTTCCTGTCATCATCATCATCAGCATCAGCATCATCAGCCTATATTTATGTCCACTGCAGGACGAAGTGCTCTACCCCAACTCTGCTCCATCTCACAATCTACTTACAATGCGGCAAAAGCTACGTGGCGCCTCTGCGAACTTGTAAGTATATGTAAACCGTTTCTTTCGACATATGGCTGTTTTAGAAGAATAGCTGCTCTTTTAATGTCAAATATTATTAGAACGCGCATTTGTCAAGTCCGATGATCGAGGTATCATAGCAAGTACCCTTAATTGCATAGGATATCTGCTTGCCCCGACCATGGTAAGTTGGCAGGAGCACAAGAAAAGAGCGAAAAAAAAAAAGAACCGTCATTACAAACCAAAATGACGGCGCCAAGAAAAGTATCAAAATTTTTTGACATAAACAATGTTTCCTGCAGATTAGCGTAATAAAATCGAAATCTCCCTATACGAGTATCATGACCTGGAAGCAACAAACCAAGCCAACAGAAAACGTATATATGCACGCCTTCCGCACAATGTTATATTTATCACTTCAGTACTGATGCAGATGGCACGAAATAAGGAAAGAAAAAATCTATTGACTAAAGTTAACAAGTTACGGCAGAACTTTTGAATACAAGCAGATATCTACTCAAATCATCTAGAGCGTTAGATCATGACTCTGCTCCATCTCACAATCTGCTTACAGAGCGGCAAAAGTACGTGCCGCCTCAACCAATCAGAGCAGCCGACGTGGACATGGTTTCCGTCCGCGACGTAATAATCCGCACATATGCCGCCTTCATTTAGCAGAACGGACCAGACGAAGCATCAATGAAACGCTGCGCATGATACAGTATTTTAACGCGATACGCATAATTTGACTACTTCAGCGGTTTCGAGCCTATCTATCTATCTATCTATCTATCTATCTATCTATCTATCTATCTATCTATCTATCTATCTATCTATCTATCTATCTATCTATCTATCTATCTATCTATCTATCTATCTATCTATCTATCTATCTATCTATCTATCTATCTATCTATCTATCTATCTATCTATCTATCTATCTATCTCTGAATGAATGAATGAATGAATCTTTATTTCCCATTGAACAATCGAGGAGGGACCCGCCGTGCTTGCTCAGTGGTTATGGTGTTGGGTTGCTGAGCCCGAGGTTGCAGGATCAAATCCCGGCCACAGCGGCCGCATTTTCATGGGTGCGAAATGCAGAAAACACCCGTGTGCTTAGACATAGGTGCACGTTAAAGAACCCCAGATGGTCAAATTTATCCGGAATCCCCCACTACGGTGTGCCTCATAATCAGATAGTGGTTTTGGTACGTAAAACCCCATATATTATTATCATTATAATTATTAATGGAAAAGGGTGACGATGCCTCATAATCAGATAGTGGTTTTGGCACGTACACTTCATATATTAGTAATATTATTGTTATTACTATTATTATTATTAATGGAGGAGGGTGGTGAAAAAATCACAGCATATCCACGGGGTGAATGATGATGAGTGGGCGAAGCTCCGGAGGGAATCATCGGATCTCCCGCTTAAGGGGACGCTAGCACAAACGCGTTAGAAAGGTGCAGTACTCTCTAGTAAGGGGGAGCGGCCACAGCGTCTTACGCAGCCATTTACACATGCCGGAACGTGCACCGCGTTTGCCGACGTCATCACATGACTGCTGAGAGAGTATACCCCCGTATTCATAAACGCTCCTCGACTGGAACTTGACTTGCCACCGCCTTGGGCAGCGCGTTCGAAACGCGTTGAGGAAGGCGGAGAGGCCACAGCGTCTTACACCAGCTTCTTACACGGGCCGTAACGCGCTAGCACAAACGCGTTAGAAACGCGCTAGAAACGCGGCCTTTCGTTAATGTTGGGTATTTATTGCCATCGTGGTGCGTGTGTCTATGTGCGCTTCGTGGCGTAGTGGTTAGCGCCGCGCGTTCGGAAGCGAGGGGTCCCTGGTTCGATTCCGCGCTACGGACACAACTTTCGGAATTTTTTTTAATGCGATAGCAATTATATGGACACTCCAAAGCAGATTTCTGCCGTCGGCGTCGCCGTCGCCGTCGCCGTTTCCATCGCCGTGAGGTTCCGTATGACGTCAATGGAGATGAAATCGTCACCGCGCGCCGCCGAACGCTGTGTGTGCGAGTGAAAGGGCGCGAGGGACGCGCGCTTTCACGGGGAGTGAAGGCACGGTGGAGAACAAACACGCGTTCTGCGCCGTGCTCCCTTAAGGGCTGCAGAAGTAGGCGTCTCTTTCCTCCTTTACAATCACCATATATGTAGAGCAAACGCGCCTTCTTCCGACGCGCGAAAGGCCGAGGGGGAGGACGAGGGAAGGGAGGCGACGTTTAGCTGCGGCACCAAGTGCCTATTTATATCAGAGGCTCCGGCAACGTAAAAACCCCATATATTATTATCATTATTATTATTAACGGAAAAGGGTGACGATGCGTCATAATCAGATAGTGGTTTTGGCACGTACAACTTCATATATTAGTAATACTATTGTTATTACTATTATTATTATTATAATGGACGAGGGTGATGAAAAAGCCGCTACGAGAACGCTACGCTCAATTACATTGGTGGCGGAGCGAGGGTAGCGGTCTGCCTTCCCCTGCTGGCATGAGCATTGTGCGAAAGCATATTATGAACGTGCTCAACAGCGTTTGTACTGAGGGGATGTGTGTATATATGCACTGGTCTGAGCGGAACGGACAGTAAGCGTCAACCTGACGTTATTTAGTATTTCACGGTTCACTGACAAGTCCCACGGATTCAAGTCAGTTTATATCATGCACCATCATGGTGCGACGCTGGCAACCTCACTGGCGACGTTCGTAATCAAGCCAGCGATGTGAAAAGCCTGGTAGCCATCAAGGCGCTGTCCCTTCTGCCACAGAAGAGTTGCCTTGCACGGTGCGTCGTGCCAACGTGTCTTTATATATTTACCTGCACTTTGCACATCACGAACACCATCTGAGGAGTCGGAGCGCAAAGCTAAACCTTGGTATCGCGGTCAATGCTTCGCGTTTCGGGCCGAAACTGTCGAAAATTTGTGCTATAGTGACAGCATTAAGGACACCAGTAGTTTATGAACTGAAAAGGAAATTGCAGAGTCACTGCAATGGTGCGCCCTAAGCTCTTGACGCAGACCGGATCCCTCTTCAGCATATCAATCTGCCGACTCCGTGCTAAAGGCTCGGATTTAACCTAGAATTGAATGAAGCGCTTTCTTCATATGCACTTACTAGTAGGACGCAAGCTTGCATACATCTAGCAGTTACATTTCGACACGCACACAAATTTGTACGTACTTCGTACATTGATTTTTGACTCTTCACTACCCGATGAGTTACTCGGGCATTTCTTGTACATATACTCGACAATTGCAATGCCTATAAACTTACAGACTGGCATATCCCTTTTTAAAGAGACCAGAAATGGCGGACGCGTGATATCACTATACAATTTAAATGATGCGTCGCTTTCCTGACTGATCTTGGGGGATTCGATGAGTGGTTAAAATATATTAGCTCCATGATCTTTCTATCCTCACTCGCAGTTTCACTCTGCTATTAGGAAGCCAATGAGCCGGCAGTGGTAAATAATTTCAATTACACCAAGTTCATTGTATGCAGCGAGCTTTAAGCACCAAGACATGCGCTTTGTAAGGCGCGTTCTTTGTTAGATATTTGTTGAAAAGGCGTCCAAGCAAGCGACAAGAATGTGATAGAGCATTCGCCACAAAATAGGTAAATTACAGGCACGTAGATAGCAGACATATTGACACGGTGTTATAATTAGTTATAGAGAAGCCTCTAAACCTTGTGAAATCATTGCCGGTTTGACTCTATGAGCTATCTCTGCAATAATAAGAGGAAAACTGTGTGCCAGTGAGAAGGTTACATTACATTTTTAACAGAAAGCTTTAGCTCAGAGGTGCATGTCTAAATTCATGGGACTAGATATATCGTATTTCTAGGCAACCACTGCACAAAATTTTGCAAGGTTAACTACATTTAAAAGAAGAACTTGGAATAGAGCGACTATAGGCAGCTGGATTTTTTTTATTTAGACAGAGAAGTTTTTTTTATAAAAATTGTTCAAAATGACAAAATGACAAAAAAAACTATAATATCCAGTTTACAACTCTAACTTAGCAATGAAAAGGATATCACAAATCTGTAAACTGCACCTAACCATATAATCTAAAGCGGACAACACTGATGTAATATACACCCGTCTGAAATATACTACTAATTTGGGAGTTCGACTTTTGCAATACCCTTATAAACAATAAAACTAATTTACATAATCTGTAAATTCACATATACACATTTCTTTAGGAGATGCAGTTTGCAGAACTGAAATATCTGTTTTGGAGTAGAGTTACAGGTTTTTAAACTCCTTGCTTCTATTTTTTTTTACTTACTGAGTTCTGGCAATTTTTGCGAAAGCTTCCAGGCGCTCAATCGAAATTCTGCTTTCTACAGTCACTAGAACTACTGTTGGGCTCGCATACCTTGCTGCCGACTGATTAAAAGCGCGACGTAGGTCTATAAATAGCTGGAGTGGTCGTTATTGCCTCCCACAGCACAGATGTGGCATGTGCCGCAGCGCTTGTAGACCGTAACGAGAGAGAGGAATAGTAATTTCAGACAATGGAGCTGCCAGTTATGCGACACCATTTGTAAAGAGTTGCTGCATTCGTGCATGTGCAGTTCACAGGATGCAAAAAAAAAAAAAAAAACGACAGTGACAAAGAAGACGATGACGTATTCTTCAAGAGGTAGGGGCTGTAACGGCAGAGTGAGGATGCGTGTGTGTGTGAGACAACTTTAATGAATATCCTGCAAATTGATGGCCTGGGTCTAGGCCGCGCCGGGGGAAGCAGAAAGACGCTGTGTCTCGGTAGCTTGCCGGGCTTGCTGGATGGCTCAAAATTGGTCCTGGAGATCAGAGTTAGTCAGTGTGGCCCTCCACCGCGCCCCTAGTTCATCCGGGGGGACTGCAATTCTCCTCTGAAGTATTTCGCAATCCCAGAGTATATGCTCTAGGGTGGCTTCTCTATCATCACATAATTTACATTTAGCCTCAGGATATAAGTCCGGAAACATGCGGGTAAGATGTACCGGGTTTGTGTAAGTTCTCGTTTGAAGTCGCCTCCAGTCAACCGCCGGAGACCTGTCCAATTTTGGGCTAGGAGGCGGATATATACACCTCGACTTTCTATAGAATTGGGTAATGTCACTGAATGAGAAAAGTCTAGCCTATATCCATCTGTTCAATCTCTTAACGCTAAACTTTACGTCGATGTCGTGCTACCTGCTGAGGAAAATACACCGACGTCCAGGATAATTTTCGGATAAAAGAGTTTGGCGCAGTATCTTTTGAATAAATAAATTTCAAAAGCCACGTGGATGCGTGCTCATCACTGATTAAAACCCGAAAGACATAATATGCGGTGAAATAATTACTCGACCACTCCTCATATGGTCACCATCGGCTATCGCCAGTACATCTCGTCCATGAATTAGCATGAACCCTCACATATTTCACGGGGGTTCTGAAGAAGCCTATGAGACACCAATGAGTGAAACTAATGGTGAGTCAGCGAGGTACTCGCGTTCGCAGCACCATGGCTTTAGGTTCGGTCGAGTCCCGTACGCCTTCACCCGAAAATTTTGCGATAGATAGTTTCCAAATATTGTGACCCATGCTTTGAAAACATATTGCCACGTCACGTCCTTAGCTGATTAGTTCTGCTACTTGTCATTCAGTATCAAATTTTGCTGATGGTGGGTCGACCTATTTACAAAATTACTAGCCAGTGTGGTAACGCATGGTAATAGCTCATGCATGTACAGATGCGCATATCACACTGTTGAGCTCAAGGTCACTGGTTCGATCCCGGCACTGTCGGCCGCATTGCGATGGGGGCGAAATGCAAAAACACCCGCGTACTTAGATTTACTTGCGCGTTATAGAACCCAAGGGTGAGGAAAATTAATCCTGGGTCCCACACCATATGGTGGGCGTCAAAATTATATCTTGATTCTGGCACGTAAATACCCATTGTATTGGATTGGAGCAAACAGAATTCTCATCCAAACAAAATACCCAGAATTTTTCCTTAACCAACGTGCGTATCAGAGCGCTAAGTTTGACGAGTGAAAACCTAAATTCCAACAGTGGGAATGCCATCTGGTTTAAAAGAATGTTGCGAAAAGTATAACAACGCCGGCTTATTCTTTTCTTGTGGAAGCATTTGGTTGTTAGCCAAGCCAAAATAGCGCTGCCGAACACCGCAGGCCATCAGCTGCAAAAGCAAACATGGAGAACGGTGTTCTAAGCTTTCGCGACGGAAGTTTCCTATTTTTCCTTCACCTGCGAGAGTAAAACAAAACGTGGAAATCTCGAACGCAGCAGCTTGTGCGAGTCCCACGGTGAAGCTCTGCCTCGCTACACTGCCGCAGCAGCGCAACAGACGTGTTCAGCGGTGTTTTATGAAGTGCCCCGTTAACGCGTTCATTATAAAGGTTTGTACGCTCCCTGGCGGAAGCACGGTAGAGCTGCGGGGGAACAAAAACGACCCGAGTGCAGTTTCTCCTGCTCCCAGAGTGTGGCATAAACTTGGCGCCATGTGGCGCAGATAATTAGGTCGCGGCAAGCGGTAGTAGTTTTCCTACGTAGATTTTTATTTACAAAGTTGCTTCCTGGCGTGTACTACCTCGTTTGCCGCGGAGCAACAGCGTGTTATCGTGCATTGCGCTGTGGTAAATAACTGATGCGTTTTGTACAATGGCAAGTTCTGAGAATCCACGAACTTTTGTGATTTTGCGCTCGTGCGGTAGTTCGAGATGTCGCGCTTTATAAACCTGTGTTCTGTTGCCACAAGGTTGCTATGTGAATCTTAATAGCCGGCAAGCATAATGGAAAACACAGTCCTTATATTTACCGCATTACGACACAGTGAAGGTTCCCTCATATCGTCATAATTGCTTAGTGTCATGAACTAATCAGGATTATACTTAGAAGACATATGTTAATGGCGCAGCTTGATTGTGCGGTGCGTTGTACATTCGGGCGCTTAAAATTTTTCCTTTTGTTTGCCCCAATAGCTGCATGAATTTAGGTTGTCCACAATTTTCTCTCGCATATAGGCACAAAATAAAGGGTGTAGTGTGAATACCTAAACATTGCTCTTATTTATACCTACTCATACATATCTGGCCTTTTCATTGTTATTTTGTGTTTTGCTGTATCATGCAGCCCTTTTATAGTTCACAGCTTCATCAGGAAGAAAAATTACATCTACGTGAGAAATAGTCCTATAAAAGCATGACATAATACAGCCATTAGCCAGTTGCGTAGCAAGAAGAGCATCTTCTAAAGTCGTTGTCGGCAACGAAGTCTTCTCACTGTCACATTGGCCGGACAGTCTCAACATAAATGGCATCATCCAGACTTTATGTGTGTTAAGGAATTCAAGTGAGCGCTTATTGGCGCGCAAACATGAACGAGAGAACGTTCAAGCGATTTACTGGAGACTACGTACATTGAAGACCTAAAATATCTCTGTCCTGTCGATAATCTACGTTATCTTTATTGTTCTATATTGATAAAAAGAAAATTTCCTGTTTTTCCGGAATTAATCCGATGCTTACGTCAACAATTCCGAAAGACCAAAGACTACACATTGCCGAACTACCAAGTGATAGAAGGAGAGAGAGAGAGACAGATTGAGTAGACGAAAAACAGGTAAGTTAAACAGGCACACGTCCGGTTAGCTAACCCCACAGGGGGAGGGAATGTAGAGAGAACAGAGAAAGAGAGGGAGAGAAAGAGATCTAGCGGCGCGTACACGTGAAAATGCAGAGCAAGTTTATGAACGAATAAGTTGTATTACTAAAAGGATTGCACTACGGCCGAAATGTAAAGATAGCAGGGTGAGGGAAAGAAAAAGGAAGGAAACAAATGAAAGAGAAGGGCTTCGAAATTACCCATCAGGCCGACTTTCAGGGCGAAGTCTCGCATACATATATAAACGGCCACAGCGACCTGTCGACTTGAGATGCTGCACCAATTCTCTCGTTGCGTTCTGTGCAAGTGTCGCGCACTAATTTTTTAATGACGCTAATAGGGTTCATGAAAAAGAAAGTACACAATAAAAATGCTCCTCTACGTTCGTATAGTAGTTGCTGCACAACCATGGCGAGGGAGGGGGGGGGGGGGGTTGCGAATAAATGTCATGTCTGTCTTTGGAAGGGTGACAGATGAACGCGCGCGCGCACACACACACACACACACACACACACACACACACACACACACACACACACACACACACACACACACACATATATATATATATATATATATATATATATATATATATTCCGACAAATTATAAGCCAAGTAGCTCAGCCGAGAAACGCCTTAGCAGTTTACGCACCGAGCAGCATTTGTTTTGCATTTTCGATAGTTCACTTTCTTAACTTTTTACAGCATTTTGTTACTTTCCAGATAGACGCGCTAACATTTTTCGTATAATTTCTTGCAGCTTATGGTCGTTTCTTGACAGTCGCTTGTTTACCAGCGATAACATCGTCCTTTTCTAGGAACATCGATCATGATTCCTTGTCCACATCATACGGATTCCTTTGATGCAACGTGCCTCTTCTCTTGTAAGTCAACCCTTGCTCATCTCTCCGGCTTCGTACGAGGTGGATCAGTGAGCAAGAAAGCTTCCAGGCTCCTTACCTACTGGATGTGGACAGCTAGGCTAGTGCCGAGAAAAGCAGAAACTACGAATCGTTAGCCGTAGCTTGGGGCACCGTACGCAATCCCCAGCCTCACAGGATGCGTGCTCCAGCAGGCGGGTCACGCCTGATAGCTTCCGCTTTTCTGACAGCCAAGAAAAAGACGGATAACCTGCTGACTGCCGGGTCCGTGGCTGTGCTTGGTAGACGTTCAGTCGACGTGGTGAAAGGAAAACGAGCGAAGTCATCAGAGCTTCGGGAGAGAAGTACGCTGGGAAAAGAAAGCAATAGCGGTCAGCTTCAACTTGAAGAGTTGCACGATGTTAAATGTTCTAGCCTGGGTTGTTGGGTTGAATTTTTTATTATTGTGAAGTGAAAAAAAAAGGGTAAGGTTGAAACTGCACGCAAAAATGCAATACCTTACGTTAAGCGTAAGCTTGACGGTGGAATCGCGAGGTCATTCTATATTGCTATCTTTTTTGGTGGGGATGGAATCACGTCCTGTACTACAGGCTGTTATGTACTCGGTTTCTTAGGACAAACTAAAAATATGTTTTGCGTACTGAGTGTTTAGCTTTTCTTGGAATTAGCTAGTAACCTAGTGTCTACCGCATCGTGCACTATTAGAGTGGTAAAAACTAAGTTTTTTTTTTGTTTTTCATCCGTGCACTGAAGACTAGATGTTGAGAGTCGCATATTCCACAAGGAACAGAATGATAGAAAGGCGTAATATAAAACGAGGTGATTTTTAGCCTCTGTCGCCACTTTTCCTCTTTTGAAGTAGTATATATAAGCAGCGACTCTGCAAGAAGGCGAAACGGTATAATATTTGTTTGATTACATGACAGCAAGACGTGCCGATTTTCAAACACTATACGAAGATTTGTAAGATGGCTTGAGCATGTTTCAAAATAGGAACATAAAAACTTGCTAAGTGATGCGAGGAGACCTAGCGTCATCTGTCCATGGTATGACATCATGAGTTGCGTAACACCGTGTGCATGATAAGTAAAAAAAATTGAAGCCAACCTATTTATGACAAGCCTGTCTCATAAAAATAATTATGGGGGGGGGGGCGTAAGTCCCGTACCATTTACTACTATGTCTCCGCGTACCAATCATTTTCTTCCCACAAAACAACTGTGTTACGTACCATGTGGTCGCTTGTTTTTCCTTGCTCCCGCGTGGTCGGAAATATACGCTTTCTAATGGCATCCTCGACGAATAGCACCAGTGCGCACCGGGGCACCCTCGGGCGATGATGATTCGATGAAATGGCGCACCAGGGTGCCCAGGTGGGATTTGTCGAGCCTGTCCTAAGTATTTCAACATGACCTCTTCAAAGTCAAATTGTCCGGTTTAACATCTAAAACTGCACTGCGGGTTATCATGGACTCTGTATAGTTTGCAGCTTCGGATTAGGTTCTGCGATATGTTTTTTTAGCTTGCATCTATACCTAAGCACAAAGGTGTTTTCACATTCCGTCCATGCCTGAATACAGGGAGTTTCACTTAACTTGGGCTAAACTTTAAAAATATTCAAATGCTATGAAGCTGGACAGAACCAAGATAATTTAGTTGGTCGTCGTTTGGCCATACTGAAAATTGTTTTGCATTCCGCCTAACTATATATTTAGTCTGAAATAATTAATCAACTTCTCATTTATTATCATTAGATGAAAAGTGTCAATGCTAAAATTGTAAAGCAAAATGAGAAATTACCGATACAGCTTTCGGCTGCTCCATACGTGCCACATAAAGGTGTTTTTCTGAGCGTGAAAGATGCCCACGAATACACTTAAAGTGCTTCGAGCTGCCAGACGCGCGGCAATTTTTCGTGTATTCGCAGGCTTCTTTCACGTTCGGAAAAAACACTTTTAAGTATCACGTATTGAGCAACTGAAAGCTGTATCGGTAGTTTTTCATGTTGCTCTACAATTTCCTCATTGACACATTTCATCTAATTACTAATAATTGGCAAGTTGATTAATTAATTAGGACTAATTATCTAATCAGGCGGAATGCAACAAATTATCTTAGTATCTCCAAGCGACGGCAAACAACATTACCTTGGCTCTGTCCAGCTACGTAGCATTGTATATTTTTAAAGTTTGGCCCAGGTTAAGTGAAACGCCCTGTATATAGCCATCGCTGCGGGGAATCTAACCCGCGACCTTGTCCTCCGTGGCGGCCAATAAGACACCTTCGTCCTGTGATTTCACAATGCTAATGTGGCTACTGGGTGCAGCATACTAGAGGAGCAGTGTGCATGGTCCGTATCTTGGACACTTCTTTAAAGGGGCAGTAAAGAGAAACAGTAAATCAGTTTAGAGTGATAAAGTATTCAAACAAAGATATATTTTTGTTAACACGGGTAATACGCCGATAATATCAAGAAAAATTGTAGGTTTCAGTTCCAATTGTTTAATTTCGCGCCGAAACCTCAGCTTCAGTATGTCTGTGTGACGTAAATTAAATTAGTGTATTTGTTTCGCATTAGAGCCGTGTTGGACAAGCAGGTGTTCTCAGGAACTTGATAAGGTAAATTTTTTGGCTCGTTGAGAATTCAAAGTCGTTTCGATATATTTACCAATAAAATTAACTGGGACTGAGCATGACCCCGCAAGAATGCATGACGTCATGACGAGCTAGTACAGAAACATCAAGATGGCGTCACCACCTGTCTCATTTTTGCATCTTTTCTGGTATACGAAGTCTCTTCTCAGAAAAAGAGGTGCTTTTTGGCATTGTAGAAGTGTAATTTACTAATACACCTAAAAATTGTTCCTATTTACTGTTCATTTAATTCTATGAGTTTCATTCAGTTAGGAATGTGTCATAGGCTTCTTCTTGACACCCAAGCACTTGATACTTTATTACAAAGCTCTGAATCCTTCACTTACACTGTCTCCTTGGCATTAAGGCGCTCTTGACACCGAAAAAACTTTCAGAAACGTTCAGACTAAGCGTACGTATTTGCCACGCAGTTAACCGATTGGCGTTACGTACCTCCCGCCCTGAAAACTTTTTTTGTGCTTAAAACGCTGCCCTGCAGCCACGCCGTCCTTATGACAAAATCTATTGTCAGGTTCTTGATCGATATACCTCACAGGTCTTGTTTATGGTAGTGAGACACGTAAATCTTTCCTTTCTTTCTTTCGACTTTTTGTTCGCATGACAGGCCTTTCTAAGTGTTTCCGAAGTAGACAACTTTCGAAACAAAATACCGAGCCCTAGCGATGCATGTACCGTTGAAAAAGTTTGCGTCATTATATTCCAGTCCACTTCATTAACCTTGCCCTCAGAAGCATGTCGGCCGGATTGTTCTGGCCCCTTCAGGCTACGGCGAGGACTTGTGCCTGATTCCGTGACCAAGGTCACCGAATCGCTGGCATTGTTCAATATATTAGGTAGGGCGCGTCTTTATGTTCATGTGTGCATCTTCGCCTTCATTGCTGTACTTTTTAACAAAGTTCGTCCACTCTTCTCATTTTATTTCTATACAAAGAGGCGCAAGGACCGAACATAAAAAAAATAGAAGCAGCTGTTAACCTATCTGAGTCACAAGAAAAAGTAAAAAACAAACCAAAACAAAAAAGTTAATTTCTCTCACAAAACTTATTTCATTGTGCAGGTTCTGCATAAGGCACTGTACTGGACTAAAGAGAGTATCGACTTTATTTATAGCTCTTTTTTCATGAACTCGTGCTTCAATTCACGTCTTAAATATCGTGCCACGTACGTTTTTATTTTTTATGACATCGCTACCTTTAAAATTTTTCACTGTAAAGTTCTGATTCCAATATTCCTCGCTAAGCATGACTAAACGACTTCTCAGAATGCTTTTATTTTTGCGCTCATGTGAACACATCCTAAATGCTCAAAATTATGTCTCGCATTGATAGGTTGGCGAACATGTACGTTGCGCTTCGTATCTTCTATTGTACATAACATTGGAACCCTGGGAAAGTTTGTAAAATTTGTTTAATGTTGCCGTGCAGCGCCGATTTTTTAATATAATGTTTCCTGTTAACGTTTAAATGTGGTACACATTGTTAAAAATAAATGAAATGTACCGCAATGACTTGCATAAAACTTAAATTGCATATTAGTACGCATGTGGTCATTTGCCCCTCAGGCATCGCGGTGCCTCAGTGGCGATGGCGATGACCTGAACACGAAGTCGTGGGATCGATTCGCAGATCCATTATGGCCAGGGCATTATGCAGAACCACATGTGCGCTCAGTTTTGCACGTAAATTAACCCCGAGCGGTCAAAGTTTAAAGTTCACAAAGCCCTCCACTACGGCGTGCCTCATAATCAGAACTGGTTTTGGCACGTAAAACCCCAGAAAGAAGAAGAAGAAAGTTCACAAAGAGGGTTTATCGGCTCGTGTAGTACGCCCCAAATAAACTTTAACTGCCAGCCCGGAATATCCGCATTCGTATATTGTAAAAACTTTCAAATACATTACATCATGTAATGGTTGCAGACAACTTCAATTTTCGTGAATTCTCAGAAATTGGATTCATTTAGTATAGTATGCTCTAGAAGCCCACTCATAGAAGTACACCTCAATGAGCATTTTCTGCGTACTTCTACCTGGCATCCTTGCAATTGGTACGCCACTTCAATGTGAACCGGGAATAAAACATATCGGGCTATCATAAACCAACACTTAGGTTGAAACAAACAGCTAATGCATATTTGTAAAAGTCTGCGAAGTATGGCACTCATGATTTATAATCTCCGGGTGAGGTCTATATTATGACCTTGAGAGTTGACATTTATGGAGCTTTAGGGGAATCGATTTAATTTTACGGTCTAACTTTATATGGCTCCGGCTTTGAATGTAAGATACAAATAATAAACAGTGGAATAAAAAATCCAAAACACAGCTACTTATGAAATACGCTTACAATAACGATAGCACGTTAGCAGTGATCAAGCAAGGCGTACCCAGAGGAAGTACATTGGTTATATTGGATGCCTCCTATGATGATCGAGCCCTCTGGAATAGCAAAATTATTCCACTCGCAAATGCTTTCTTTCTCTTTTGGAACTGACAATACCTAACTGAACTAAACTTTACCGATCTTGCTTAAGATGTACCCATAGGCTAGTTGGTTAATCATGATGAAACATGGCAGCGCACTACGAAACAAGGGTGACACAGAGTGAACAACGCTCGCATTTCTTCACCCTGTGTTACGTCCTTGTTTCGAAGTGCACTGCCGTATTCCATCTTTACCCATCTTTGTTTTGGCTAAACATTTACAGCAGTCGCTCGGTCATGGCATCCTTCCTCTATATCGGAAAGTTGAGAAGATTACTCCAATTCATAAAACAGGTAGCAAGCATTCTCTCCTAAACTATCGACCCATTTCACTAACAAGCAGCCTTTGCCAGTTAATATAGCACATTTCGTGCACTCATATCTTAACATTTCTAGACTCGAATTCTTTTTTTCACGCCATCTCAACACAGATTTAGGCGTTCGTTTTCCTTCAAGACTCAATTACTTATTTTTTTACTTATGGCTTGTATTGAATAATTGGCAAGAATTCCCGAATCTATTATGCCTTTTGAGATTTCTCGAAGGCCTTCGATAAAGTTATTTGCGTGCTAGTTACGCTCAAACTTTCTTCTTTAAACCTTGACCGCAATGTACTCTCTTGGCCTGAATACTTGCTAATGAGTCGTCGACAGTACGTTTCTGTAAACGCCCACAAATCGCCCTTAGCTAACGTAGCATCAGTAGAGACTCAATGCTCCGTTTTAACCCAATTGCTATTCCTAGTATACACTAAAGACCTGCACGATTGTGTCTCGTCCTTTATTCACCTATACGCCGATGACTGTGTATCGCGAGATTCCTAATGGTGGTGACCAGGAAAAGTATTGGATTCAGAGTGGATTATTCCATTGTGCAGGCCCTTCAAAACAAGTAATTAAGCCTGGAAACCATGAATAACTTAACGCAGCAACTTCCTCTTTACCTGCGGCCTAAATATTGATTTACAAAAAATAGAATTTTTTTCCTTGCAAACCGACTTAAAATTTGAACGTCATCTTAACCACCACGCTACACTCACGTTGGGGAGACGGTGCTTGAACATCGTCTTACTGAAAAATCGAGACAAATAAATGTGACTGCTTTACAGAAAAACGAACATAAACAGTATGCACTAAGATTTTCTGAACCAAAGATATTTAACTGTACCCGCCATGATGGCGTGTTGGCTTTGGCGTTGTGCTAGTGAGCCCAAGGGCGCGGGATCAAATCCAGACCGCGGTGGCCGTATTGCGATGGGTGCGAAAAGCAAACACGCCCGTGTATCGTGCATTGGGTACATGTTAAATAACCCCAGGTTGTCTAAATTAATCTATAGAGTCAGCAACTATGGCATGCCTCAAAATCTTATTGTGGTTTTGGCGCGTTAAACTCCAGACTTATTTTAACATTTAAACAACAAAATGTACGACAGCTAAAAAAACCATTGCGTATATTTCCGGGTCTACAGTTGCGAATAATTATTTCAATATGGCTATGCATTTTAACTAAATAAATCTAGGTGACTGTGCCAGGGGAAGTCTAAAAGCCCTAAAGTATGTCCATGTGCGTAGTTCTAATTCTACTATACGGATTACTATATATCCTACAAAAAGGAAGTTGTGTGTATCACAAGGAAAACAAGACGAGACCATATTCAATAACCCACACCATTCTTTCGGCACTGTCACCTAATTACAATGATATTTAATTATTATAACAATTTTATTTCGGAAGATTTATTTTGACTTAATAACTTTTGAAACAATCACACCCTTCTCGCCAACAAACCATTGTATAATTGCTTTGTTCTTGTCCAGTTCACCGTAGAAGGTGAACCCAATTGTTTGAGGAAGAAGCAGGCAATCGAAAACAAGATGGTGGCCTTCGCTGTGAAAGAATGCTGTTGTAGCAGCAAATGTTGTTTGGAGCCGAAGGAATCGCTGAAGTCTGCTGTCCTTCTTTTTGAATAATTTCAAACTGCCAATTTTCGGGATTGGCCTATGAAAACGGCGAGATAGGGCTGCACCACCTACCGAATCGGCGCGGGAAAATGGACTCGCCCACCAAAACGTGCCTGGACTCGGAGAATAATGTTTCGTATTTATACAAACGCAAGGCTAACGCCACCTATTTTGGGCTTTCGGTGATAAAGACCAGCAGCTCCTAAGTAGACCATTGCAAACACACAGTGAACGAGAGAGAGAGAGAGAGACATGCAAGCTTTAATGACAAGCTGGAGATGTTAGCCTGGCTGTTGGCCTGACATGCTTCACAGTGAACGATACTTCTTTCAAGTTTATAGCATGCGAGACTTGCTCCTCCGTTGGTCATTGTAGATTGTCGATGTATTTTTTCTAAAATGTAAAGAGAAAGAATAGCAAGCTGATAAGGCAAAGGCAAGGCAAAGACGAGGGAAAGGCAACCAGGCTGCAGCCCATTAGACCACAATGCACGGGGAAATGCGGAAAGGGGAGTGACATACGAGAAGAAGTATTGTTTACAGTACAAACGCGGAACACAAGCGAACAAGCCGCCATTGTTACATCTGTCACTGGAGGTCATATATGCTGGTAAATCTCAAAAGCGCAGCAGCTCTTTCGGCGCCTTCCACAACGCACACGAACAAAGCCAAGGTCGCAGGATTATCGGTTGTGTAAACGACCTCTAATATGCTTTCCCTAAATCAGTCTGATAGGTATGCCTCTGTTCTTCATAGGATCGGTAATCCCGCATCTGTATGGTGCTTTAAAGTTTCGTCTGTAACACATGTGTAACAATTGACACTGTCCACCCAATAACATTAAAACAAATAGACGTTTGTAAAAGCAACACCTATTCTCAGGCGACAGAGTAAATCATCTTCACGCCAAGTAAGGCCGGGCAAGTGTTGGTATTTTAAATATGGAACCATTTCGTGTGGCCGCCGATTGGTAAATTCTGATTAATTCTATTTCTCTAACGTAACGGTAGGGGCAACAAAACTAATGTGCCAAGCTGCGCTCCTTCTGCACAGCGGAATTGAAGTTATTTCAGCTTCTCAAAAATCAAACAATTTCATCTTTGTTTTTAATTACCATCCCCGTTAAAGGCATTTTAACTATACACGTTCTCTCAAGCGTGTCTCACAAGCCATACACTGAATTTTCCGTGCGACATGTCCATGTTTGCTTTATTTAATCCCGATGAAACCGCGAACAGAGAATTATAGGCAATAGGAGCGTTTATAGGTGTGTTCTGACACGCTGCTGCATCAACACATCTAATAAAAAGTATTGTGTCCCAATTATCTCGTTCGAAAAACATAAATTATCCAATACGAAGACGACCCCATCAGTGACAATATGTCGCTGCCAGTGTCTTATAGCCACAAAAAACTGAACATATTCATGATGTGCTATGAAAGCTGGCATGAATTATTTTTCACTATTTTTTTCTCGGAAGCATGGTCTACCAGGCACAAGGGGAGAAAATGGTGCTCGTGGCGCAATTCCCGCTTAAGCCGTGGTTCTACACTGGGACCTTAGACTGGCCCATGGAGGAAAGAAACAAAATAGGAGAGGCCCTAACGTCACGTTTTTGAAGCCGGAAGCGCAGCCATGTTGGTGTCCCATTTACCTCTGTGCCTCCAATCAGCTCGCCGGAGCAGGTAAGCGCGAGCATTGAATTTGCATTGCTACGAGCCAGTGGAAGTGCGTGCTGCCGACGCGCAACCGAACAAAGCCTATGCAACATCTGTAACAGTTTTAGTGAAGCAGACGTGCTCCTGTGCTTTTTCCGTGGCACGCTGGAGAATACGATGAAGAACCGCCCGTGATTACTTGAGCCTCTCTCTCTCTCTCTTGCTGGATGACACTCTCACTCACAGACCCTAAACACAACTTTCAAGCTTAGACACCCCACTCCAAAATGAGATTGTCTCTGAAATAGAATGTGCTGCGAGAAAGACACGTGCCGAAAAAAAAAAACGTATATCAGTTTTCAAATGCCTCGTATACCAGCGAGAGCTTCAGGAGCGCGGTTGCTATGGCACTATTGATGTTTGGCACACAAGTCCCAATGCTCCTTTGCGAAAAACACCATGTGGCTTCAACCCTACTCCCTTCAACTGACGCGGGCTATCCGGGGCCTCTCCTACGCTTTCCTTCCTTCATGGGCTGTAGAGTTACTCTACAGCTGGCCTGTACAGCAATGCCACCAGCGGCGATGCAGGCATTGCACCTCGGTGGTGAACGTGATGAGACCGTACGAAAACCACCAGCGTTTTTCTGCGTCCAAAGAAAGAATTACAGATATACAGCTTAACGTTTACTGCACTTTCCGCTCAGACCAGTGTTTGCCTCGCGATTTGGTATGTGCGCAGATGATTGGCGGGAATGCCATTGTCTGCGCGCAGAACGCGCATGACAGCAGCGGAAGCCATACAGCTGGCCTAGGTCCACTGTGGAGCTGATGGAGCGGAGCCGCTTGTATTAGTCGCTTTTGCTGCCAAACGCACTGCGCCGTCTCCAGAGACCTGCCAATGCTTCTAAACTACCAGGCGCGGGCAATGCATGTACGTCGGTACCATGGCAGCATGGCTACAGTGTACTAGAATCCCTATTCTAGTACGCTGTAGCATGGCGGCGGTGGGGGCACTGACGACGCGAACGCGTTTCAAGCGTCTCTGTAATTTCTATTGCAACAATACATTTATTTATCAGTTGCACGGCTGTGGTCAATCTCATTCATTCGCAGTTAGGAAAGGAGAAGGCAGTGCCTCCTTCAGCAGACCTTAGCCATTTGTCTCCTATCAATTTCAAAATCAATACGCCAACCTATGTTATTTTTCAGATTGGCACAATATGCACGCAAGTGCTAATATGTCTTTAGGTCTGTTATAAATTCACCGAACAGTGGCGAAACAGAAACGTGTTGGTCATTACAAACTTCCAAGGAACAGCGATTGAAGTATTATTTACTGGTTTCTTTCTCAAGCTTACGTTTCAGATTTTTATGAAACGTTTCGTCCCCAAATCCATCCTCCTTTGTAATGCAAATGCAGTGCCTACACTCAATTATAAGTACTGCGTCGTAAACGAAAGAATTCATTGTTCTCCTTATGCTCCGCGACGACCTTTTTGTTTGCCATAACGCGGTCCTCTGGGTGAAGTTTTGATTGAATATTCTTGCCGAAATCTTTCTCAAAAGCGTACCATGGGAACAAACAGCTGGCAGTATATAAAATATTAGCTGCTGGGAGACGCGTTATTCATTAATTTCATCCGGGAAGCAAGAATTTCTGATTTGAGTCCTGTGCGTCCATTCATTACGTAAAAAATAGACCTGCATGGGCTCTTAGTTAAAACAGAAGCTACGTACATATTTTATAGCGGCCTTCTAATTCAATCGATAAATTAATTTCTTACTCGAATTTGTTCCTGTAGTCAGATTTGGCGTTTGAAAGCGTTTTCGGACACCTTTTAAGGTCTTCTTTGGCGGTAGTTTTGTATTAGGCAAGCAAAAAGTTTGGGAGTGAACTGGATCTCGGGTCCATGGGGATTCAATTTCCACTGTGTGCGAGAAATCGTACCGTCATCGTCGGAAGCCGCAGTTATACTAGTAGTTCACACAATGCATGATCTTCACGTCTGGTCGGCAAACTCGAAACTGCTGTGCCATCGCCGTGCCGTTCTCAGCATTGCCATCGTCATCACGACTGTCAGCTTCACTGTACTTGCTGTCATGTCACCATAACTGTCAATTTCGCGCCGTTATCGACGTCGATTTTAGAAGAGGACCATGTCAGAGCAAAAGGAGAATAGCTAGTAAAAGTATTGAAAGTTGGGCGAGTTGGTAGCTATTTATTATAAAAGTGCAGCACGCACATAAGAAACGAGGACACAAGGCAAATGTATGTGTGTCACTTGGCCTTGTGTCTTCGTTTTTGTGTGTGTGTGTGTGCGCGCTGCAGTATCCTGTATGACTAGTGTCACTATACCTACTGCGGTTGTTGGGGATATATTGGGGATTACGTATGATAGATGACTCATTCTTTGTTTTCATCATATAGACTCATTTCATAACCCCACTAACATTGCCTACCTGCTCTGCGTACTCAAATCTTGTTTTTCGTTGCGGTTTTCGCCACTCTGTGGCTCCACTTCAGTCGCACGCTCTTACATTAAAAAATTATCACTGCGTGCCTAAAGATCTGTGGCCATGCTCGTCTTTGGGCTTTTAATATTATTTAAACACCATCGCTTCTGCTGATACCGAACTGCTGCCGTTAAGGATAGTTATTTTACACCACCGTTTGGTCAATGAGTGATATTTCTTGCATTGAAATAGCATTTTGAGAGTCAAAACAAGCTTTTACTTGATGGTAATGCGTGTTTTCATTTAAATTACTTTTTTTAGAGAAAGCTGGGACTCTCGCACCTCAAACAAGCTTTTACTTTTAACAAGCTTTTATGGTAATGTGCGGTTTCATTTAAATTACCTTTTTTGAGTGAAAGCTGGGACTCTCACACCTCTTTCAATGCGGTAAAAACGTAAAAAAATTGCTTCCTATTTTATATCTCAAACTGTGCGTTATAACATTGTCCGAGTTTCATGGTAGCCTTCTTAGATATATTTAATGCGATGAGCATTTCTAGTCTATTTCAGCCACTTTGTGTCTACCTACCTATCCATCTCCTCTACGCCGCTTCTCAATTAAATATATTTCTTTCAAATTTCGCGGTGAGTGAGTGAGGGCTTTATTCTGATGGCATTGGAAATGCTGGTAACTGTTGTGTTGCCGCCTTCTCCACAAACAATACATTGCCGATGAGCAAAGAACGGTAAAACGAGATGGTATGAGGAACATGCAAACGGTCCGGCACTAAAGCACATTTCGTAACATGCTAAAAAGCATTTCGTAACAATAAATAAAGAAAAGAAAAACAGGACTCAAATCAATTTATAACCTACACAGAATGCTGCGACAAAAAATAACACACGAGGCACATACAAAGTGTTAATACATAGATATAATGTCACTTTCAAGGAAAGTTATTAAAGCTTTCAGAGGTGATCGAGGTAATGTTGCGTTATTTTATAGCCCAGGCAGCTTTAAATAAGCTCTAATGCTAACACCCAGAACCTAATGTCATCATTATTTATAGTATGTTAATAAAACGCATCAATATCATAAACTTAGATGTCATGACAAGAGTGAGAAATATTTTTAGAATAACGGCAGCACTAACACAAAATTTTAACGTTCACTTTGAAGTCATTATTGTATGTCATACACCTTCCAATTGATATGGTAATCATGCCTTGTAGCTCGGAAAAAAGATACATTGACATCTGAAACTCTATCTAAAGTCTAGTACGTGAATACAAAAAATATTTGAGATGCTGCAGCGAGAAAACCACTAAAACTTAAGTTAAGGGCTCCCATTCAGGACTCAATATTTCGCATCATCACCACTAGGGAGAACCTGGCTATTGTACGGAATATTGAAGAGTAAGTTTAGCGCATAAAACTTCTAGCAGGATTGAGACAATGGAAGGTAATCAAAATTGTGGCAAAGTGTGACCGGTAATGAGTGGCATGTCAGCTGACACTAATGGAAAGTGGGTTGTAAATAATGTTTCCTGTGAAAAAAAAGTTTGCTTGCAGTAGTTGATAAAGGTGGAGCTTCGAGTCTAGAGAGTGCTCACAAGGTTGCTGCAATAATAGTAAATACGTCTTTATATTAAAGATGGCCTCCGGGCCTTCTCAGGGTGTGGGGCAAAAATATCGCTATAATCATCTGTTCACAGCAGAGAGTCCAAATGGATTTACCACTGGCAAGGTAGCAACGTGCAAAATGAAATGCTGTCTCGTGAGAAGTTTATTGAAAAATATCTGGCGTGGTTTAAAGGCCAACTGCAGCAAAATATTCCTTCGGCTAAATTGGGTATAAGTGAGTATACATAATTTCCTAATTACCAGCCTTTGTATATCACTTAAGCAGATAACTAATGGTCCTCTTGGTTAGCGGATATGACTTGAACTCTAGTGCGTCGCCTCCAACCAGACGACCATGCCGAGGCGGCGACAACTGGCGGAAGAGTAGCAGCAGCAACACATACTGAGAGAAGCTTGCTTCTCTGCATAAAATACTTAAATAGTACTTATTGTGCAGAAAGAAGCTCTTTAAAAAATTGGTAGATTTCCATGCCTCCTCCCCCCAGTAGCTTAGTCAGCCCAAACTTCGCGTAGTTTATGTTTACTTTGAATATTACACATATCTCAGAAAGCTATTGGTGCAGTAGTGAACAAAATTGGAAACCGCGTCACAATGGAGCAAAACAATTTTAAGTTATTACGCTAACAAATACGACTTTCTTTCGTATAAATGTTCGGGGGGAATAATTTCGCGAATCTATCCCAATTCTTTTCTTTTTCGCGCATCATCTGTGTTGAGAATGACGCTTGGTCTACGCTTTAAGGTCTATCGGCTGGTCGTGGCAGGTTGAAGATACGAAAGCAATAGGATCAATTTAATAAATCCTTATGCAACGGTGTTAACATAAGCTGCGAAACCAAAATTTATAATGTACACTATATACTTACAATATGAACGCCCTGGCTTTGAGTCAATTCGGATAGTGCTATTAAGTTTATGGTCATAAGAGGGAGCCAGTTTGGGACACATAATTCAAAATAATTGCTTGTCTAGAATAATCAAATTTATCTGTAGTAGTAGAGTATGAACACGCAGGTTGTCAAGCAGAACTGAATATATTGTTTTCACGAGAACAATTGTGAATCGGTAAATTCAGCCGACCCCACAAAATAATAACAACCACATCGGAAAAGGCCAAAGGGACCACCAAGGGAAGGCCTCTAGCTGTCATTCCGCTGTCGTGACAGGCTGTCATGACCCTCTGGAGACTGTCTGTCCTTCTGACATGGCAGTCCATTTGCTCCGACTTCCTTTTCCCAGCTCGCTTTTTTTTTTACTTTGAATTTCGTAAAGAGACGATTTTATTAGTCACCTCATTTTGCTTGCTTTCGTAGATGGCGCTCCCACTAACGCATACCTGTATACGTTTTGTTTTAATGTTTATTGTAGTGGAATTTTTTTGCTTTTGTATGTTAATTCTTGAAGTGACATAAAAGGCGGAGGCCCTGAGGCGACGCTGTAAAAGAAAGCGGAACAGATTCAAACGGCTTGTCTTCATTCTGAAAGCATAAAATGTAGGCTCATAACGGGATATGATGGTTAAATAAGTAATGTTATATTGAATCGCGAATCTGGTGCTACTAGGAGAAAGTGTATAGCCATCTTGCTTTCACCTGTTACGGTAAGAAAAGTATAGGCGATACTTATTATTTTATTATCGACGAAACTCTAGGCTTTCTTAACAAAAACCTAACTTCAATAGACGCATTCAAGTGTCTGGTGTAAGCGCATTAGCTCCAGCGTCTTTCTGTTTGGATATGGGTTATTAGGGGCAATTGTCCACCCAAATGGCCATATACGCCTTCACGCTTCCCTTTTGCCAATATTCGCCCCTCTTTTACCTACTGTTCGTTTCATGAAGGTGAAAATATTCAATTCTATGCAAAGCACAGCTTCGCTCTAACTTTGGACAATCTGTGGTACTGATAAACAAAAGATAATTGTGCGCCGGAGGACGTCTTTTCATCCCTTCGCATGCTATGAACACCTTTGATAACATACACAGCGCCATAAGCCATAGGCAACGAGCATTAATTAAGCACGGTGTTAAAAAATCGACGGAATACTTTTAAGTGTGTCGTTTTAACGAAGGCAGCAAAACAATGTTATTGTGCTGCTATTTCTAGCTAGAAACAAGTGTGATATTATCATACTATTATTACTAACTTATTTTTTAAAGCATTGTTTGATTTATAATGCATATATAGGCCCATTGTAAAAGGCAACACACATTAGAAGAGTATGAGCGAATTTGTCTCGTGTGGAAAGTCTGGAAACGTCGAAATTTCCGGCAGCTCACACGCTTATGACGCAGCTAGCTCTTCGTAAACTATCTGCATAGTCTATCGACAGCACTCCCGCATACACCAGCAACTGCAGTGCCTGAAAGGTGTGAGCAAGATGTTTGCATGTTTCCTTCAGCAGTTGACCTACTTGTACCGGTCTCATTATGCTAATGTCTTGATTACTTTCGCTTTACCACGTATGTACGAGCCCTAGTAAAATCATCTTTCAGAAAGTAAACTGGTATAACCTTACTTGGCCAGTGTTTCAAGGGTGTTTTAATATATTTAAAGCGACTGCAACCTCAAATGTGCCAAATTAATGTAGAAGGTGCAGCCGTGTTGACATGGCATTTGTTACGCTCTTTTGGTGCCGAGTAATGGTATCTTGCCTAAGTTTATTCATAACGGGGCACTGGAAAAAAAGTGAATAATGTAAATATTGTGGACCTTTAAATACATTTGGATCAGCTATGTAGCATAAGCAAGCCATGTGATCGTGACTTTAAGTCAGCATCCTAAGAGTCAGCTTTACGATATGTTTCTCACTGAATCAGTTATGTCCTGACGGTGATATTGGCACTGCATAGCTTTAACAGGAATTGTCTGGGAGAAATATTACAGAACTCTTTCGAGTAAGAAGCATCGCAAGAAGCTTTCGCTTGTTAGTAATCATCTGCTAACATTATCATACAGCATGATGAATACGCATAATTATGACACCCATAACGAGGCGCTTAGTTAGCTTTTTATGCATTTATAAACAGACCTTGCTGTGCGGCATTCATAATTACCCCAAGTGGTATCATAATATGCTGGAACGCAACAATATGAAGCGTAATTTTGTGTGACGGGTTTGGACGTAATGTGTACAAAGCAGGCACATTTCCAAATATATTCCCGCTTACAAATGGACGCTATAGCTGATTTAATAAATTAAAAAATAACTATTGATGGGAAAAACATGAAACGAAGAGCGGAGTGAAAAACAGGACGCTTCACATTTCACACCTTATATCTTAAGTATGCGTTTTAACAGCGAAGCTGTTTAAGCCAGCAGTAATTTGTGGTTCGTGGTTCATATCAAGAAACTATCAAGAAATTAAAGACTATACTGCCGTGCCGAGGTGGGATTCGAAGCCTCGTACTCCCGGTCCCAAGGCGAGCGTCGTAACCACTATATGCTATACAGCCACGCTTGCAGAACATGCATTTATGCAAACCATATGATTGCGTTCGAGCGTTGCCATCTTCGTCCACAGCTGGCGCGTTCACACGCTCGTGCTCTGCGAGGTGAAGAGGTTTTGCGCACTATGAGCAAGAGAGAGAGAGAGAGACGCATTCCTGGAGCGGGTGTGCTGGAACGCGTTGTCGGCATTGCAACGCGGTGTCGGTGTTGCAAGCTGCGCTATGCAACGCGCATTGACGGCCGTAAGTCCGACACAGACGAAAAAAAATTATCATCATGATGAGTAATAAGATGAAAAGTTGGCGAGCACTTCCGGAAAATGCTGCAGTATACGATCGCCCAGCTTCGCTGTTTCAAGCGTTGCGCGGCTGAGTGCAAGGTGAAGCGTTTTTTTTTTTCATCAAATGCTTTATTATTGCGATAGCAATTATATGGACACTCAAAAGCAGATTTCTGCCGTTGGCGTCGTCGTCGCCGTCGCCGTGAGGTTCCGTATGACGTCAATGGAGATGAAATCGTCGCCGCGCGCCGAACGCTGTATGTGCGAGTGAAGGGGCGCGAGGGACGCGCGCTTTCACGGGGAGTGAACGCACGGCGGAGAACAAACGCGCGTTCTGCGCTGTGCTCCCTTAAGGGCTGCAGAAGTAGGCGTCTCTTTCCTCCTCTACAATCACCATATATGTAGAGCAAACGTGCCTTCTTCCGACGCGCGAAAGGCCGTGGGGGAGGGGGGGGAGGGGGAGGGAAGGGAGGTGACGTTTAGCTGCGGCACCAAGTGCCTATTTATATCAGAGGCTCCGGAAACAGTCACCAACGCCGCACGCATTTTGAGCGAACGCGGGCAAAACGCCGACGGCGTCGACAACAGTTCTGCGTGTTGCCGGTGCTGCTGCATGTCCAAGTTTATACAGCTGATAAAGCTGCTATCATGACTCCGTATAGCTCTCTTCAAATTTGCTATCGCAATTGATGCTTCGCCTTTCAGCTGAAACTGCGGCAACTTTTTTGTATTACACAATTCATGGTGACACCCACGGGGTCCAACGTCTTGGATGTTTCCTCATCTAGTGTTCTTATTGTTGATTGCGGCTTAACTTCGCGTTTCTATTAGCGATTCAGAAGCCTTCATGATATTTCTTGGAAATTCCTATGAAATCGCCGATTATCGCGGGTTTCTTGACCCCAGCTTCGTGAGCAGCCACCGTGGCAAGCCACCGTGGATCGTTCTCCTTTTTGTTGCAGGAGCTACAATTTACAAATTGCGGTAATAATACTATACACACAAACAATATGTGTACAACACAAAGCAATTGCTGCTGGTTATGACTCACCAACTTTTCTGACCAGACTTTCCTTACCAGACATTCCTTCCCAGTTGCGGTGATCTACAGTTTACACCGCGACAAAGAAGAGACAAAGAGAAGCGCTGACTTCCAAATGTCTTTTTTATTTCCCGACTCTAACATATATAAGCACACGTGAAACTTAGAATCACGAATGAAACAACTTTACTGTGTCGCATGTGGTTGGGCGTCTCATTTACCAACGCTTATTCGTTCCTAATAGGGATGACCAACAGTGCGGCGTGCAATTTAAGCGGGTGCGACGAGACTCTTGAGCACCTTCTGTGTCACTGTCCATCTTTTGACACTCAACGACTTATTCTCCAAACTAAACTCAACCTGTTAGATAACAGAATGCTCTCGGAAGAAAAGATTCTTGGGCCATGGCCTATGCATTCTTGCATGCAAAATGCCACAAAAGCCCTTCTGCAGTTCGTGAAGAGTACTGGATTGTACGAACGTTTGTGACAGCGGAGATTCTTCTGTGACTGATCTCTGCGAATGACTGACTATTTTTTTCTTTTCTCTCCTTATCTATTCTTCCCCTTTCCCCCTCTCCAAGTGTAGGGTAGCCAACCGGGCACGCCCTTGGTTAACCTCCCTACCTTTCCCTCTTCGTTTCTCTCTCTCTCTCTATAATCACGAAGGAAATAAGAAAGACGGAGAAAAGGACAACTCTGGATAACAAGCGCATCATTATAGCCAACTGTGAGACACCGTTAGTGTTCGCACTGCAGCACAGTGTGCGCTGTAATTCACAGTAACGGTGGGCACCAACTAACCCGATCTGAAAGCGTTGTTTCCCACCCACAACCAGACCTTTCAGATCAGACATCGTTTGCCCAACTTTCCTTCCCTGACATTCCTCATCCGAACTTTATCTCGCACACTCTCCCAGAAGTTTCTGACCATGGCTTCTGTTGTCTTGCCTTATATGCGCTTGTCTCATGTTACGAAACATGCGTGCCCGAGCCCACATTCGCGAGAGAGCATGAGCACACTACACGGACGCATTCATCAAACGGGAAAAATAATCGTCTTCTATCCTCACCATTTTTTCCTCGACAAAAATTACCTTCGTCCTCTGACGTCACTGCATCGACGTCTCACAGGGCGCATTCACACGAACTGCCGTTTGCATCGGGTTAGATGGTGAACGGTTTAGCGCGTAACCACGAGCATTGCATGACATTAACAATGTCACCCGTACTCTGCATAAACATAAACTCTGCATGAAAGAACATGTTGTATAGGGGACATAAGAGACAATTGTACCCATCGAATTTAGCTTTATAGCAAGCGCTTAACGAAAACTTCGCTTCTCCGAAATTGTAATGTGCGCGTACGTTGGATCTGCATAATTAATTATACGGCAACGCTTCTTTGCTTTATAAAAGCCGTGAAAATGTTTCGAAAGGAAACTATTTAAGTTTCACATTGTGCACTAAACAAAATATTCTGCCATAATACAGACTTCTGGCATGTTACGAAAGCACGTTCTCAGTCGCAACTCTGTACAGTCATTAGCCGTTTTGCGACAGAAACGGTCGATCCACATTATTTTCTACAACTTGTCGACTTTCTCGGGGTTCCAGTTCGTCACTGGAAGCCGGCGAGCTGAGTTACCAAATCACAGAACGACGCATTTTATCTGGTAACCCGACACGCATAGCGACAGCGGAACTCTCGCAGTCGCCTAGCTTTCTCCGGAGGGCGAACGCACGGAGATTGTGCAAACACGACAGAGCCGTCTTTGTCCTGATCAACAAGTTATTGAACCATTTTTTCATGCTTTATGTTTAAACTGCGCTGCCCTAGGCCTACACCACACTCTTTGTTCAAGCGTAAAAATGGTGCGTCCTGAACAAAATGCGTGAAAATGCCATCGAACATCTTTTCTCGCAGTCGGCGTCATCACACGGACATTCTGTTTTATGTCTCTTACGTTGCCGTTTCGCCGTTCATAGTGAGACGGCTGACGATATCCGCAGTAGTCGAAGCCTGCGTATTTCCAGGCTAAGGCATTTCAGATAGACGAACTGCGAGTATCAAGGCTCGGTCGGCATTCTTGGGGGCCGCACTTCGACGGCCTGCTCATAAAGGCAGATCGCCCGCTTATCGCCCGCGGGTTTTCGCTGGGTTGATTAGCTTTGTATTGTGTCATGCCTCGCAGCAACACGGCAGCAAGAAAATAAAAATAAAAAGTCCAGTATATGCTGTTGCCGCATTTTCCGCTGCCATTTGGTTTTCCCCCGGTGGCTGCAGCAGTATCCCGGGTGCTATATAAGTCAGATATTAAGTCTTCTTCCTTGTTTGCTGGAAGACCACGGAAAGCTTCGAAGTGTCACCACATAGCAATAGTGAAGAAATTTCTACTAGATCTGGTTTCTTCGTGTCGTTTTGTTTCTAATTTTACATTAGAATGAGACTGTTTCCGTTGCTTGTGCTCAGATGCCCTATTTGCACGTACCCATAGCCTCTCATAGGGACTCAGTGGATTATCTATAATTGAAACCTGAAAGGTTTACAAACGTATGTTTCCTTTATTGATGGTTCCCTTTCACAAAGTTTACCATCTTTCTGTTCATTCGTACTTCGCAAAGCGCAGACAAATCATTGGATGTCACCATTAACACTACAATTGGCGTCTCAAAAATAAAATGCGCTGACATAGCTATGAGACTCAGGACCAACGCAATTTGTTCACCTAATAATTCGCCTTCCGGAATGAAGCCTCCAGTTATCATGGAACGCATTACTGCAATTAGTCTTTTTCAGAGGCAACTTATCACAAAAACATTCATTACTAATATGCCGTGTGAGCGCATGGCATGGGAAAACTTTTTTATGCAGTCTTAACTCTTTAATGAAGCTCTACTTAAATAGCAAGTTCAGAAAGTTGATTTAACGTCGACTGATACGGCACTCACAGCGGAAGAAAATATGCGACAAATAAAGCGAAAGAACAACATCCACCATGGTGCCGTCGTGATTTTTTGAATAATTTTATTTTACATTATGTTGCAGGTGACACATAACTGAGATACACGACATGCTTCGCTGTTATCGCAAACATGAAAAAAAAATATAGTAAATAAACTCAAACCAAATTTCCAGCTAAAATAATTAATTTGTGTCTGAAAGGAATAATATCATTGTAACTTTACCATCCAAAACCCAGGCTAATCAAAATTCGCTGTCTGCGTGGGAGCAGCTTTAGCTCTCAGTCAGGCGATGTCGTCAAATGGTTTATTCAAAGCAACCACCTTAGAGAAGCCCCTAAGACGGTAAAAATTGTACTTGTAGCAATCGCTTCTGAGCTGCCTTTTGCAATAATATCTAATTCTGATTATATCTCAGAAGATCCACCGTTAGGTGGAGCCTCCTAAGCTGCTTGGGGATAGACGCTTGGCTTCGCTACTCCGAAACGTCAGCAAACACGTAAGTAAGCTCTGTTCGAGGATACTCACTATTACCATAGCTGGTGAAGCCACAGCATCTGCATGGGTATCTAGAATTACGGGCTATTATAGATGTTGGCCATGCATTGGAACCCACCCTATGCGTATGGATAAGCATGCCCTTTATGAAAGAATTGCATCACTAAATTTATTTCGTTACTTAACAGAATTTTTACCATTTTGATTTCATTTCGTTTAATTTATTTAGTCTTAAGGACCCTTAGGCATTACTTAAGAGCGGTATACAGTGTGCGGCTGACGTGATTTAACAGCAGGAAAAGTGAGGTTACAGTGTTGTTACACTGCTCTCTAAGATCACAATCAGCAAACGAAGGTTAAAAAATAAGGAAGAAAAGTCGTGTACTTTCGTTTTGGTTACATGGCATTTATTCAGCAAGCGACTTCTAATAATATTTGTGAAAAGGGAACAAGGCACGTTAAGATAGGTCTCGTGCACGATAGGAAGTTTCATTAGCTTTCAAATTGAAATAAAAAATATCGCAGTATTCGGAAAGGACGTAACCTGTGTAAGGGCTTTATCTTCCTAGTTGAGATAAACGACTCCGTTGCATTGAGATAACGATAAAAGAATCTTGATTGCGCAGTGCTTACTAGGATCTTGACTGTCATAACATAGCAGAAGTTCATCTGAGACAGGAGCGATCGCCCGAGGGCAGACTTTCGTAACACACGGGAAGCAATATATATATATATAACTTAATTATTTACGTAGAATATTGAGGTATTTGCCGAGCTTTGCGAGAAGTCATGCATGCGCATAGTCATTACAGGTGACTTTTCAGCGACCACCTATGTACTGTATTTCAGTACTACCAACCTAAGCACGCTACTAACAGCGAAGTAAACTAGTCATGGCGATGTTAAGTTCAAGTTCAACGTACTGTTTTCCGCTGGCAGTTCAGCATCTTTCTTAGAGTGAGAGCTTTAGCTCACAGTTTATTTCCTGTTTCTCCCGTTACGATTTCGTCTTTTGGTATTCTCTTAAGTGGCAGCCATTCTAAACAGAAACATAATGTGTGAATAAAACAAACAACAACTATGTTCTATTTAATCCCACAGGCAGAATAGTACAGCAGGGTAAAAAGATACCAAATTTTTGACCATTGTCGATGACTGAAAGTTTATGATCAAGTCAGGGAGAGTGTTCAAACTGCACATATCTTAAAAAAGTGAGTTCTGTCAGAAAATTAGAGGCATGGCGTGGACAAAAGACAATTGGCTACGATGAAAGGAAGGTTTCTCTGAAGCACGCGATTTATAAGAGACTAGAATTAGAAGGGCGCTCATATAATGACATGGTTCAAAGTTTAACAGCTGATGTCATTCTCGTCTTTAAAGCTGGTCAGTATTTGCGGCCACTATACATTTGCGTCCAATTTCTATGCCTTTAGACGCTATATTGCCAGTAGTGGGGATTTGCGGCTTAGGGTTGTTATCGGTACTAATCACTGTTTGTACTTCAAGCTACACACCGTAAAGTGTTTCCACTTTTTATATATATCGAACAAGTGCTCGCACTACGGCATCGGTGTACTCCCGCAAGCTGAAAAGCGGCAAGCGTGGTAGGCCTGGAGAAGAATAAGGCGCTTACAGCAGTTCGTGCACGGTGGGAAGCCAGAGTAATTTCTCTCCCACTGCCCTCTCACTCTCTGTCGTTAAAAAAACAGCCCGCCTTTCTGCGACAAGCTGTGGATGAAGCACACTAGGCCTTCCCCATCTCTCGGCCTCACTTTGACGATGCGCGCAACGCCGCCGCAACAACGCGGAAACGAGGCAGTCCTGGCGTGTATACAGCGCAGTCGGATTTACGACCGGTAGCACAGCGTTTTCCGCGAGACCAGTGTTCACGCAGTCCATCGCGTTATGAGCGCCGAGGGAGCTCGGCCCTTTTTTTTGTACCCTCTCCTCTAAACTTCTTCTCCCCCCCCCCTTTCCTCACCCTTCGCTTTTACTTCCCCACTCTCTCCTTCCCGCACATTTGCCTTCCAGTTGTTCATCTACTCTTCTTGGCTCAACAGCAGTGCCGGTACGCTACAGCGTGTCGAATGCTTTGCGGCAGTGCCAAGAATTCTTGCCACTGCTTAGTGGTTTTTCAGCCTGCTTCTACGTCACAAGCGAGCACCAACAATGCTCCGTGGGCCCGTACTCAATGTCGTCGAACTGCGCAACTACGATATGCGATCGTATGTGCTGCTCGAGGGATCCAAGTCAGCCGAAACTGTCAGCCGTGCGTAAAATGGTAGTAGAACTGTTAGTTTCATTTTGTTTAGCGATCACGTGCCGGCAAACAAATTGTAAAAGCTCAGAAAGCCCACGTCAAACGCCTGTTTTAAGATTTCTTGCTTTATAAACCATAATGCAAAGAAGATAAGCATAGAAGTAGAGAAAAAGCTTGTCTGAAAGGACAATGACCATGAACGAGAAGTTATTTTAACTTACCTCATCCTTGTTCAATATTGCAGTAGTATGCCCAAGTATCAAATTAACTAAAACAAACTAAAACTTCGAATGCCCGTGTGCACATTGGTTTGACTAATTCGTCTTATTTCTGTGCCGTGGCGCACTACTGTCTTCGTCATCATCAGCCAATATTTGTGTCCACTGCAGGACGAAGGCCTCTCCCTGCGGTCTCCAATTACTCCTGTCTTGCGCTAGCTGATTTCAACTTCCAGCCTGCAAATTTCCTAACTTCAAAATCTCACCTAGTTTTCTGCCGTCCTCGACTGTGCTTCCCTTCTCTTGGTATCCATTCTGTAACTCTAATGGTCCACCGGTTATCCGTATTACGCATTACATGGCCTGCCCAGCTCCATTTTTTTCTCGTAATGTCAACTCGAATATCGGCTATCCCCGTTTGTTCTCTGATCCCCACCGCTCTCTTCCTGTCTCTTAACGTTAGTCCTAATATTTTTCGTCCCATTTTCGTCCTTAACTTGTTCTCGAGCTTCTTTGTTACCTCCAAGTTTATGCCCCATATGTTAGCACCGGTAGAATGCAATGCTTGTACACTTTTCTTTTCAACGACAGTGGTAAGCTCCCAGTCAGGATTTGCTAATGCCTGCCGTATGCGCTCCAACCCAATTTTATTCTTCTGTAAATTTCTTTCTTATGACCACGGTCTCCTGTGAGTAACTGACCTAGATAAACGTACTCATTTACAGACTCTAGAGGCTGTCTGGTAATCCTGAATTCTTGTTCCCTTGCCAGGCTATTGAACGTTATGTTTGTCTTCTGCATGTTAATCTTCAACCCCACTCTTACACTTTTTCGGTAAAGGTCCTCAATCATTTGTTGTAATTCGTCCCCATTGTTGCTGAATAGGACAATGGCATCTGCGAACCGAAAGTTGCTGAGATATTCGCTATTGGTACTCCTCACTCATAACCCTTTATAGCAATACTACAATACTCTACGACTAAATAAATGTTTTATTCAATAAGTGACCTATTGAAAGCGAGAGAGTAAGAAATTATACGAAGTCTTCTTGTTGTTCTTATGAGTTTTAGTCTGCGAAGTAGAACGTACAAAATAGGTGTCATCAGGGTCAGTGAAAGTGATTTTGTAAGTTTAGTAAATGCATTAACGTTAAAGAAAACGGTATCTTCCCTTCTTAATCGGCAGCGCCGCACTGAAGAAGTTTAATGAAACAGACTTAGCTTTACAGCGTATATTTGAATTCTGAGGTTTCACGTGCCAAACCAGGAGTTGATTATTAGGCCTGCCGTAGGGAGAGATTCCGGTATAATTTTGACCCCCCTGGGGTTCTTTCACGGGCGCCGAACGCGCAGTACATGGACGTTTTTGCATTTCACTCCCATCGAAATGCGGCCGCCGTGGCCGGAATTCGATGCCGTGCCCTCGGGTTTTGTAGTGCAACGCGAGAGCCACTGTGCCACCAGGGCGGGTTACTGCTGATAATGGAAGCGGCGAAGAAACCTGAGCGTACAGGGTTCACCATATGTATATATGTCTTAATTTATTCGAAGGCTTTTACGTCAAATATTATACTTGCAGGGAACTTCCCAGATGATGAAACAACGTCGACTTTCACTAATGCTACCTTGATTTATATTGGTCATCCCTTCAAAAAATGTTGCCACGTTAGTCGATTTTTTTTGCTCTTCTTCGTCAAGTTTTGTATGCGTCTACAGCACTTTTTACACATTCGACAATACTGGGTACTACTTCTTTATATATGGTCGCTGCAATAGTATGTGTAGAAAGTATGTTTTTAGTCGACATGTCCCGAAGACACACCAATACTAAAAATGTGGCGCCGCTTTTCTTAGGCTGACAAGTATGACAGCTTGTCTCTATACACCTATACAGAGGAACAGCGGACTAGATTTAATTTGGGCGGCCCACCGGAGATCCGACAGAAGTTAGCTTTAGTTTTAATATTTTGATCTCGACGTTTCTGTCTCTCCCACCATTCAGTGAGTGCGAACGTGACAAGTCAAACTATTGAAAAAGAGGAAAAATAAAAAATAAATATCGCAATTGACTCCGCTGCCTCTATAAATATGTAGTGCGGGAGACGAGATTTTTCTCCAACCCAAAGCCGGCGTGCCCTTCCAATTTCCATTTCCGATTTCTGCTCAAACTGCGACGAAGTGCCGCTAATCTTTTTCCTTCTTCCTCTCCTTCGTTGTCAGCCCTTTCATTGCGTTTACTTATTTGTTGTATTTCGACAAAGTATTCACCTCCTAATTTGCTCTGAAGCCCCTTTCCTTATGTTTCATTTTTGTGTACAAAGGTATTTCATTTGTCCTTTGCCTTTTAACGCGATAGCGTTAAGGGCCCCGAGTCGCAGAGAATCCGGCGTCGGACACCGGTGTCGGCGTGCGATGTCGGCGGGTGGCGGAGAAAATCATCCCCAACCACTCCGACCATGCAGGCCCTCCTCGTGGTGCAAGGTTTTGGTGAACAAAAATTGCATTTCTCACTGTGAAATCCGTCAGAAAAAATGGTAAAGTACGACTTTACTATTCGGCGTCGGATTCGCCGTCGGATTGTTTACCAATCGGCATTACATTGTAATTTGAATGTACGAGAAAACCTAATTCTGCTACGAGGAAACTCAAACACAAAAACCTTTTCAAGCATTTCAACCACACCTGCAGCCGCACGTTCGGGTACTTTACTGCGAAAATGATATCAAGATGGCACTCGCATCCTAGGCAGGTCAAATTGGGATTTCGCCTGCTAATTTGTTTTGGACACGCGTGCGTGTCGGGCAATAGCAAACAATTATGAAAATAATTAAAAGCTCCTAGGGCCTTCACATTTTTATATAAGACCACTTATACCACTATATGCATTTCTGTTTAAAAGTGAAACCAACTTTAAGGGGATCGGTGTAAGCTTGGTCGTTGTAAGCTGGCTTTCCCACGTTCACTGTTGCAGTGAATGAAGCCTACTTGCTGTATGCGAACGATGCGATGCGAACGGGTGCCCGATAACGCTATCGCGTTCTATTCTTAAAGGCGAAGCTCAAGCGTCCTCCAATTTTTTCTTCTTCAATGACGCCTCAATATTTGTGTGCTGCAGTTATATTTACATATTTATCGTCTTGTTTATGTTGTTAACTGCTGTTCCTCTTGTTCTCGTCACGAATAAAATTCAACATTTGGTGCATCAGCTTCATGAACGTACCTAAGAGTAGAAATGCGTTGAAGAGTACGTACCACGAAATCATGCGGTATATCTGGTGGCGGTGATAACGTTCACAGCAATGTAACTATGATTTATCGTGTTCCAACCTATACTTTGTTCCTTTAAAAAAGGTTTGGCAGAATCCATCTCACGATGACTGTCGGCAGTAATGCATTTAGCATTGAATAAAAATAGCTACACAACGTATTGCGCACCGTGGAAACGAGTTGTGTATGATATCAATGTACTGCAGCGGGACTTCTCTTCCGTGCATCGCTAAGAACACTCAGTGCCATCTAGCGGTGGCGCCGTGAAGTCTGCGCGTGGCGTCTGAAATGCATGGAGTGCCGGTACGTGCGAAAGCTAAGGATAGCGTCATCCGGCCGCTGGACTCCTCTCTCGCGCTTCTTTCTAAACACGCTACTTGTGGCGCTGCCGGAAAGCCCGCTCGTGGCCTCCGAAACGAGAAGTGTGGCGCGCCGCTGCCTGCGAACGCTGACAATTATGCCCTCTCTAGCCACACACCCTGTAGGACATACTCAATGACCCAAGTTGGCGACATTTTCATTGAGGAGCAGCGACATCCAGTGCATTCAAGGCGCAGCTCGCTAAGGCGCTGACGTGAAAGTCGTTCAAGAAAAAGCGGTGCACACCCAGTGCATTTGTGGCGCAGCCTGCTAAAGCGTTGGGTGTTAGAGCGTCGCGCCGCGGGTTAATGCGTCGGAAAATTTAAAGGATATTTGCGTCCCTGCAGAGTGGCACACTCCTACTGGCACATACACCCGCGGTGACTCCAGTTTGCATCAAAGAGGTTCGTTGAAGACCAGCACAGACTGACTCGGACATACCCAGTGCTCCAAGTCATCAGAAAGTTTCATTGAAGAGCGGTAAATACCCATTCCCAAATCTACAGAGACCCATGTCGACGGAAAAGGTGTTCGTTGAAGTGCGGCCCATATGTACACACTGCCACATACTCAGTGACTCAAGTTGGTCCGACGGTTGGTTTTGAACCCTGTTCTTTTAGAACAACCAGCCCGATGCTCTAACCATTGGACGATGGACTACACAGTGACCCAGGTCGGTGTGAAAATGGTTAGATACGAACATACATAAACATGTAGATACACAGATAGCTAGCGCCATCTATTCTAGCAATAAAAAAGCGACAAGAACAGAAGCTCTGTTGCGTACGCAGTAAATGGCTTGTGAAAAATTGCGTAAGTGCGTTAATATAGCTGTGTTTCAGTAAGTCCGGACAGTGAAGGTGCTTGCCATCCTGTGATTGGGCCAATAAGCACTAACTAGCCCCGTTTTCAATCCTATTGAAGGTGCCAGCCTGTAACTCAAAAGTCAGAATACAGAAAACCTGTAGGAATGTGGTTTCTTACCTTCTCTTTAGTTAGCCTTTTTGAATGCCACTCAATTGTATTTACAACTGTGAACTTCACTCTTTACTTAAGGACAAAATTTCAGTACGGGCTTTTAGTAAAAAATAACAACATATAAACTGCATCGTGGTCATATTTATTGTGACACACCGTCATATTACAAAGCACTAGGCTTGGCCATCTGTTTTTTTTATTGCTTTATCGCAAGACGTTTCCACAAATGGACTAAGTGCCCGGCGCTACACTAATCGCTAAACAAACATTTTTTAACTGCGCACTATTTGACTGGTCGTCACCCGGTTTTCAGCTTGTCGGATGGAAGGGTGTCAGCACCGGTGCACATAAGTGGTGAGAGAGAAGGCGCAAGCAGACAGAAAGGGGAGACCAAATGGGGCACGAGCGGTAGTACGATGGCAGCAGAAGGAACGCTGAGCTGGTGAAGAGGTCTCACAAGGTGCTAGGTGACAGAGATGTAACAGCCATGCGTGCTATGAACCACTGATGACTTCTGCTCAAGAAGTGGTGCGACAAGAAGACGAGATCAATCGGCGTTTATGGATTGAGCAACCGGCAAGACCGAAACAATAACTGATGCCAGGCCATGGCAGTGGTACCTCACGGCAACCCTCGAAAGTCCACTGTTTCTTCCTTTAGCAAGTGGAAAAGCATACCCTTTAGCATACAACCTTTACTTCTCGACGTCCGTCTCATCTTCCACAGTCACGCCTCACAGGACTCCTCTTATGGTGCATAAGTACATACGTATGCCGCAAAAGCTGCGCTCATGCTTTTTTAAGCATGAAATGCTTTTAGCTCCCGTTGTCAGTGATCATCAAGTGACCTTGAGCCAAAAGCCACAGCCGTTATTTGGGCACTCAAGCGAGAACATCCAGGCATCGTTGCAAGAACAAAACTAGGTCATCCGGGCAACCAGTCAAAAGTTAAGGAAATCCCGTATTTGGCCCCCAACCCTTTGTACAGTGCCGCATTACATACGCTAGTTACTGCCCATTCAAGTTACAAAAAGTATTGCTTCCAAGTTTTTCCTCATTTTTCTTCGCAGTATCACTCAAGCTATAACTTCAAGTACGCTGAAGTTTTATTTGTCATTTCCAATAGCCACCTTCAAAAGGCAGGGCATCATACACTTGATTGTCTTTTGGAGCTGAGACAAGGTTGCCTGTGCTTATTTGAACGCCAGCGGTCCGTGAGTTCCGCGATGCGGGTTTAGCATCGCCTCGAGAGATGGCGCCACGCTGCATGGCCCCTCCTTCTGGCACTTTTCTTCTAACTGGGCAGTGCGTTCTGTCTCCCTGGCGTCTTTAGCTGCCTGCCGTGCGGCCTTCAGCCGGTTTTCTTCTTCTAGCTGGGCAGCGTCCATGTGGATCAGTGCAGAGTATGGCATGCTGCGGTGTATTGCGGTGGGGTGGGGTGGGTGGTGCGTTGCGAACATGCACTACAACCATTTTAAAATTATAACTAGTACCATCTCCAGCAAATCTGCTTTGCCGGTAGCCATTTCATGCTTACATTTGCTCTCGATTACGGGATAGCCAGCAACTTCTTTTTCACGGTGCATCCATTTCTAACGTAGTATGGTGTATATATATATATATATATATTATATATATATATATATTGGCACCCCTCGGTGCAACCGCATCAACGCGCTGGTGCCACTGCTACCACAGTAGTCGTCGTCGTCTTTAACAGCTGGCTCCATTGCAGCTTATCATTCCAGCGTAGCACTTCTCTTCTGTCGTCGTAATCGGGAGGCCGCGTTTACTGGTGTATGAGCCATTCATTGTCTTACGTGACGGACAGATTTAATTTTGAAGTAATTTCATTTTGAAGAATAGCAAGCGGCAATGCGACAATGCCGGACTGCGGGCATACAGTCAGTGACGTCATTCTGTCCGTCGCAAACACAAAGACATGAGCGAGCGAGTGAGTGAGTGAACTTTATTTGGTCACGATAGACGCGAGTAAACTTGACGTCACCTGGCTAGGCCCACACGGGGACCATCAGGTCAAACCTGACGGCCCTCTCGCGGGCCCTCTGGACTGCCAGGATTTGGGAGGTCTGATCTTGGGCCTTAATAAGCGTCATCATTTTCTCTTGGGTGAAAGGGGAACCGGCAGAGGCGCCGCCCCACAGGACATGCTCGAAGTCCGCATAACCACCACACAGGGGGCAGCCCGGGCTTGGGAACCGTTCGGGGTACATTGTGTGCAGTGCCGCAGGGCTCGGGTAAAAACGTAATAAATTATTGCGAAATACTTTAATGAACCATTGGGATTAACCCAGTGATAAGCACCAGGGCCGCACGTTTCATCTTCTCTGGTTAACCATCTGTACGGAGTGCTTTGGCGGTGACTTTTTCTATAGGTATATTTCCTATTTTCTTTCGACTTCATCCTGCGGCAACTGCGCTTGTCTTGCCTGCCTATGCTCTCGTGATGCTTTCCCTTCCCGTATTTCGCTGTTCCATCAGATTTTGGGTTTCCTTTTTCCTTTCCAATAAACACGTTGCTTCTATTTCTCTATTTTTCTCTTCTTTACACTTAGAAGCTAACTATTTTGCCACTCTTTGTTTGGTCAAGCTTTCTCTCGACTCTTGTGACTATAGTGTATTTGTTCAGCGTTCAAATTTCGACTGGCTATTCTTCGCTCCTTGATCTCTTTCCCAACTACATATGCCATTTTCAAAATGATGTATTTTCCCTATGCTGCCTTACTCTTCCTCGTCAATGACCTGACCATTTATGTTAACTGATAATGAATTCATACTGTCATCAAAAGCAAGCAATAGTCGAATGGCTATTTCCAACTTCCCACGTGATCTGATCATCACACTTAGGCCCCTTATTCACTATGACAAGGTACATTGCTCACAGATATCTAGCATTATCTTCGAGTTGTTATCGGTATAACTGTCTAGATCCTGTATGTGGGCGTTCATGTGACCTAACAGCATAATTTCGTCATCATTCCGGAAACATTAAATATCAGCACTTAGGCATTACACTGTCTCTTGATTCTTCTCTTTGCAGTTTTTTTTGCCGTCGATATATACGTTCTTTCCAATAAATTAATTTTCGCTCACTGTGTCTGATAACGAAAGAGGCTCGTGACACTTCGAATTTACTCTTTTCCATATGGCTCACACACGTATGAGCATTCCTACTCCTCCTCCCTTTTTTTCCAATTAGGATAAGTTTCACCCTTCCCCAACATAATTCGCAAGCACTGGTGGCTTCTGAGTCTCTAAGGTTCGTTGCTGTAACCGAATACAGATTTTTATTCTCTATTGAACTGCTCCTCAATCTCAAACCACTTTTCCTTTTTTCTGCTGCATTGCACGTTTATGTAGCATATTGCACGGAGAGCTCTCTTTGTTGTTATTTGCCATCTTTTTCTCCTATTGACGATGATACTAGTCTGTGGCTCCCCTAGGGGTCCTTCATCTTCATTACTACCTACATTGGCCTCCTGAGCGCCCTCGGACCCCAAAAACAGCAATTGCGTGACCAGCAAGTCGCCAGCTCATTTCTCGTCCAAGACTGTGATTGAAGTGGATTCTGTTTCGTTGAAAACAACCATACCTTCTTACTTCTCTGTTTATTTCCACAACATCCAAATGTTTCTCGCGGCTCCCTCTCCATATTGTCTCATTAGCGGCCGCAACCGATCTTTGTACGTTACTGTCACATAAAGGTATATCTGGCACCGTGGACACCACAATCTGTACCCGTGGGGAGATCTTGATCAAGTCGTTCCCCCTTCGCCAAACGCTGGGCTAGTCCTGCCCCTTTTCTGTTTAGCACGCTATTTAGCCCGCCCGCCGCTGCTACAAGGTTGCGTTCCTGTACGCGAACTTTATTATGCGCGCGTTTTTACCTAGCTCGCTCCATGACAAAGACCGATGTCTGCCCAGGAAGCGTCCAGACCGCAATTCGTTTGGAAGCGTTCCTCTCACCAATCACCTCTGAGCTACAAGTCAGATTTGAGTCATCGGTGATTATCACCTTTTCACTCTCTCCTGCTGCCGAGGCCTCTTCCTGCCTCTCTTTGCCATCCTTTTCTGCGTGACTCGGGTTTGGCAAAGGGCAGTGACCTCTTCGTATTGACTCATTCCTTTGCGGCAGCTTCAAGGTAGGTGAGCCTCCTTCCAACTGCCCAAACCGCACATTGCACGCGTTCCACGCGTTACACGCATTCCACGCGCTTTGCTGCCACTCCCGGTCCGGTCACGCCCTGAGACGGCGTTCCACCGTCACTATCATTTTCGTTCATGCTGGCGGCTCTGTTCAGTTTTTCCTCGGCTCCTCGAAATCTTTTGTCTACCGCCTTCCGTCCACACCTTCCGCGAATGCGCGGAGGCGAGTGCCAGGAGTGCCATGCCAGGTGGTGCAAGGAACCCTGCGGTGAACGCGGCGCTCGTACTCCGCTGTGATTGGTTGGCCCACTCAGCAAGAGAACAGCCAGGACCCAGCCCCCACGTTCACGAAACCCGGGGAGGTTGGCGAAGAAAAGCTTGGCCTTTCAATGTCTATCGAGTAATGTTACCTAGCGAACACTTTTGGCCGTTCGTGGAGCTGTTACGGATCACGTCAGTTAAGCTTATCCGTCAAGCTGGCGTGTGGGGAGCGTTAAAAATGCACAAGCTATCGCTCATTGAAGTGTCATAATGTTGGTTAGTTTTCTCGGTGAGGCACTTTGAAGTTTATCTTTCATGCGGTAGTATTGTGAAAAACATGGCGGAAAACTTTCTCAACAGTGAGATGAGTCATGAAAACAAAGAAAAGCACTATCTCCGCAACAAGAGCAGTACAATAAACAAAGTAGTTACCGTGTTCTCTAGGAATGATGCATTTTTCATTCAAAATTGAGGCAAAATATACCCAAAGAAAGAAATACAGACAGGCAAATAAAGTGCAGGAAAAGGCACACATCTAGTTAGGTCTAAGCAAAAAGCACTGCAAAAAGCAGACCAAGCTTATGCTTACCTGGTTTTCCCCCTCATGGAGATGTCGCATAAAGCCTGAGGGCAAAAAATGCAAAAAGGAAAAGGATGAGGTGGAGGTGCAGGGAAGGAAAAAAAAAGAAGAGAACACCAATAAGTTTAGCAGAAAAGGCAAATAGAGGAAAAAATCAAGAAAGGTGACAAAGTCGCGAGACAAAACTGTAAAGAAGACGGGGTGGGTTCAATGCACCTAGTATAATCTCGTAAGGCACCTTTGTATGCATGGCCAGGGAGATGTCTCGTGAGACGATCATAGCGTGGCTGAGAACGAGCACTTCTTGCCGGCTATGCAGCTCCCTACTCGCATTTTCAAGCGAAAGCCTCCGCCAAATCAAACATCAAATCACTTGCACTTCCTGGTTGTGTTCGGCTTCTAAGGACTGCCGAGTTTACCGTCCAACTCATCCGTCGGAGATGACGCCTCACATTCTAAAGATCGCGCGTTCTCAGGTTCCCATAGCATGTCAGGTAAAGCCGGAAGTAGCACTTTGTCTTCTAGTGATTTACAGAACGCTGCTCCGAAGTCTAATAACGTGGTGCGACACTAAGAAGCTGACGCGTAGATTTAGTGCGGACATTCGAGTAGCTCCAAAAGGCCACATAGAGTGCGCCGAGGCAGAACACAGGATAAATACATAAGTAATGCAAAAATGAACAAACATACAAAACATAAGTGAGTGCACACACTGCATACTCTGCGCAGTAGGAAACGCATGAATTGCACTTCCTATCACTGGGCGTGGTAGCTTAGTGGCTAGCTATGGCGCTGCGTTGCTGAGCGCAAGGTCGCGGCTTCCATCATGGCGACCCGCATTCCGATGGGGGCAGAAGGCAAAAAAGCCCTCGTGTACTGTGCGTTGGTTGCACGTTAAAAAATCACAGCTGGTCAATTATTCCGGACTCCCCCACCACGGAATACCCCATAATAAGGTGGTACTTTTGACTTGTAAAACCCCAGATTTTTGTTATTACGTTAACAATTGAATCGACAGTCCAGGCGCACTTCCGCCATCGTCGCCGTCGGCGTGATGTTCCGTGTAAAGTCCAAGCGAATAACACTGTGACTGCGCTGTATGCTGTAGGTGGGAGTGAAAGCGTGCGATGGTGAGCCGAGGATGGTGGCTTGTCTAGCGAGGGCAAGGGAGGATGGCGGGGAGGAAGTACGCCGACTTCCACCATGCGCAAGGCACCTGGGGAAGGGGAGGACGTTCTACTCCGGCAGCGGCTGCGTATAACGCGACGGTGCGCGGCCGCTCGAGCCCTGTCTTGCAAGCGATCGGCGATGAGTAGAGTCAGCCTCGCGGCCGTGGGGGCCACATCTTGAAAGCCAACTGCAGTGAGTACAGAATTTAGTTGCGCCGAGGACTCATAGCTTCGTGTGCGCTGTGTTCTCGTCGCTCAGTTCACGTTGGAGCGAGATGCAGCGTGAAGGTCAATTCGCTTGCTGCTGCCGCCGCGTTTTCTCACGCCAGCTTTTTCACAGCAAGTGTCCGCACTGCTAAAGTGAGATGCGTTTCCGTTTGCCTGCGCTCGCGTTACACCATGCTTGCTAATTTAGTTAGTAAGTGAATGTTTACGAGCTTATACGGCCGATAACTTCGTATAACTGTTTACAGATTTTCTATAGCAATAGAAACTTCGTTTTATAGGGGGGAAACTGCGACGTTTTTTATTTTTGAACTTGTAAAGTGTATACACAGCTTATTCAATGCAAAGTCTCTTGCTGCATTTGGCATGTGCTTCAATTTTCTTGCATTTTCAAGAAATTCTCGTTTTGCCACTAAATTAGACCTGCAGGAATATACGGATTACAATGGTGCATAAATCCATACAGAAAAGTATACCCTGAAGCAAGAGGAATGAATGGGTTTGCCATGAATGTATGATATGGATAAATCACAGGAACAAGAGGTTTAGACGATACAGAAGCGCTTGAAGCAGATGTAAAGCCCGCGGGTAATGACCGGGTGGTGGCTGATGGAACGGGACGAGAGAAGGGAGCAGCCTCGGGCGTTTGCAGAGTGCACGGCATGAGGCCAAAGTGAGCCGCTGCCGACGCATCAACGGGCCCCATAGAGATGAGACGGAAGAACTTTGTTCGAAACCGGGCTGCCGTCTTGTACAGGAGGGGCTCGTATAAGAAGGCTCCTAATGGGATCTCTCCTCGACGACGTTCTCCATTTAATGCAGGCACTGAAAGTGACAGGCCCGAAACTTTTCAAGAAAAGCCTTCACCAATCTGGCTTTTTCAAATCGGTAATGACTTTATTTTACTTCTGAAACTAATTTTGCGATTGGGCATTTCTCGTGAACTTTATATCAGCTGCTCAATAGCGCATTTGTACAATCGCTATTTTTGTCTTGTGCCACCTGAAGAGGAATACAATGTGGTGGTTGTGCATGCTTCTTTTTTTCGCTTCCTCACGTATCAGACACATAATTCAGGTGGCGACGGCGGAGGAAACCACCTGAAGAAGAGCTTCTACGCACATCCTAACATCGACCCGCCATTCTAAAATATTGTAACCTGTACATACGTCATATTGACCCGAGTTCTTATTTATCCTTTTTCTGAGGACTGCATTTCACCCGCTAACAGATAAATGTGATCGCTCAGCGCAAGACGCGTCTGCATGATTTATGTTAGCGTTGTTTCTATCTGTTGTGTATGCTCTCGTGGAACCTTGTGTAATCAGATTGTATGTGCGACGCGAATAGTGTTGTATTTCCTGGAAGGTATGCGAGCACATCTATTACGCTGCAACCTTCGACAAGCCATGTAAGTCGATGCGCTTCACCCTCTGATTAGATTTTCGGTGATCGTTGACTGTGCTGACTGCTATCGTTCTGCTTCAAGTGTCATTTGCTTTTGTGGGCACAGGTTCACCCAATAAAAAGTTAGTTTTGTGATCCGAAGTTTTGCTACTGTGTAGTTCTCCGTCACTGCAATGTGACAATATGCACGGCGAATTCATCATTTGTCATGCACAACAACCCTAGAAAGCCTGTGTAGCTGTACGGTTCCAGAAACTTGAAGGCCAAGTAGAAGAGCGGTCAATAAAGTTTGTGATGGATGATTTGTGCCTTGCTTTAAGTGCATGGCCTGTTTTCGAAGAAATACGCCTTACTCTTTCAGACGAATCTCGCAGCGAAAATAGTTCTGTGACAAAAACGTTTCGTGTCTTTAATTTGAAAACAATAATATTTCCACATGGTGTGGCAGAGCAGGGGACTGAAGAGAAGAACAAGGTTCGTCTTGGTAGCGCGCGTCGGCGCTTACGCTTGGTAAAGTGCTAACGCTTGGAGACTCACTCAGCGTGTACTACAAAAGGGTATAGGCGACAATATGAAGCAACACGCGAGATAAAACTACAGCGCAACTACACAAAACTACACAGAACTGCTTTCAGCACAACATCTATGCGTAGACGCTCATAAATGGTCCTAATGCAAAACGATCGCAATCCTTGCGTAGATGACGCTCATGTTCACTAAGACTAAAGTGGTATTGGTGTTAGCTCCATTTAAACGCACAGATAAATTTTTCACGTCATTTAGTTACCAGCATTGCACAGTTGTATTTTGCCAGTTGTATATGTCAATTGAATTAAAGAGCACTCTAGATAACCGAGTATTCAAAGATTGTTAGTGAAGGTAACGAGGCACATGCTGTTCGCCAGCCAGCAGTATGCTGCAGCAGAAGCATATCATTGAATAAGTTGACAAGCTAAAAAGTGAATTTGACATTTTCCTGTGCGCCAGGGAAATTTAAACGCACGGCACACTGCGGCGCTTAGACAAAACTTGGCTGCCCTCGATTCTCCATGGTTGTATGTCAGCCAAATAAAGAAAGCAGGATAGATTATTCAAGCTTGCTTTTCATGACAATATCTATCTATGGGGATTTTGCTCGAATTAAATCGGTGAACGCAATAGAACTGAACAAATATCAGGGGCAAGGTGATAAAAAATCTGAATTTTAAGGAACTCATTACAATATGAGCACCACGCTGCTACAATTACCATACAACACCTCACAAACGCCTCTCTTAATCGATTTCTCATGGGGATCCCATTGTGAAATGGTTGTTTATGGAGGTGCGAACGTTGCGCATGCTTAGTAAGTATGGTGGAAAAAGCGGGCTGAATTCACGAAGCTTTTGCGCTCCTAAGTGCTCTTTTATATTAATAAGCCTCCGTCACTAGTAATGTGTCCGAAACCACCATTTGGTATACCATCGGCTCTTACTAGAAGTTCCAGTGTGGAAATTTTTTTGTTACTGTTACCTTCAAATTTTCGGCGATGGGCCGTTTCTTTGCTAAATCCTCAAAGCGGCGAGCATCCAACAATGCCCTACACAACACCACCGCTCAGCACCACCTGCGCTGTACTCCTTTCTGGTTTGTACGTCATACACCCCTCTGTCACGTTGAGCCTTCGGTTGAAGTCCAGCGCGCCGTTGCATATTTATACATCGCGGATATAATGGTCTACTCCTGCATCATGGCTATACCAGCGCGTGCCTTGCTACAATTTTATTTCTGAGCTCAATTAGTTCTATTTGAAGGACGCTGTTTTTCAGAACTGTAGCGGGTACGTAGAAAAAGTGTCAGCCTGATACCTTTATCCTTCTATCTACAGCGATCGTTCAGAAACCACATACACAGTTTGATGCTTGGCAGTGTCGCTTGCGTGGCAATTATGAAAATTTCTATATTATTTGCGCTCGTTCGGGTCACTCGCCACTGAAGTCTAAAAATCCTGAAGATAAAGAAAACAAAAGCGGCTTGGCAGACGCAATGCACTCGTTGTAATCTACATTAGGCTAAGCTTTGTTTAAATGATTAAATTATACTGAATACAGGGAAACACATAACGCGTACGATTTCATTGAATTTACGCACGAGGAAATGTTCGCGTTCTACTGTCATCGCAGACGGGCGATTTTTTTATTAGTTTTTTTTATGCTTAGCGGTAACCACTATGCACTTGTTCGCGTTCGCGCTCGGCGCAATATTTTGCAGAATAGCGACTACGTGCTTCGCCAGGAAATCAGTGCTTCTTGAATTTAGGAATGTGCTTCCCTCCCATGACAACGGCGCAAATGCCACACCATCCACAGTGCGGCTTTTTATGTGCGCTCCCTCACCTAGGCTCTCCCACACTCGCGCCCACGTGACCATAGACTCAGTAAGGTTCACTTTAAAAGACTGTCGTTCTATATGCACTGTACGGTATACTGACGCAAAGTTTCCACCCTATTCCCCTTACAGTATGGATCGTACGGAATCTTTCAACAATTTCTGAAATCTGTGAAAGTGAAGTGACAGGACACTGCAGATAACCCGTGAAGGCTGTAATAATGGCTGACGCCATAAAACAGAATCCAACCCGACTTCAGTTTCTACTAGCTTGTGCAATGATGACTGCAAGAGTACTAAAGGTAATTCGAGGTACTACTAGTACGTCTTTTTAGGTGATATGAAAAAAATATATAATTACTCATATCTTGTAAACAAGCGAATAAATGCACAATTTTTCCAGAAGAATGTATTCAATGACACTTTAGTTGGGCAATATTCAAATATTATTTGTATATAACACTAGGAGCAAGAAGCCTCCGGTTTGCAAAAAGAAAGAAAAAAAAGGCGAAAGCTTGCACTCGGCCGTGCAAGGCTTAAGACACAGCGAAGCTGGCCGATTTGATGGCGTTTTCTTGGCAGTAGCAAGGTTGAACTTGGCGTCATCATTGACGAGATAAGCATGATGTCGGCCGATCAACTGGATGCAGTCGATACGAGGCTCCGGAACATCACGCAAAATTATACAGGGTCGCTGTCGTTGCCGCTCTCGTACGGCGGCAAGCCGCTTCTCGAATCACCGCTTGTTCTTCGGGAGTACGTACCATCTAAACTTTTTATTCAAGAAAATTGCACTTTTGCAATTCAAGTTAAACAAGACCATGAGAACAAATATAAAAACATGAGCAAATCTAATAGCGAGTCATGTGACCACTTACAGCAACGACTGCAGCTATTCTGGACGGTAACTAGTCGTAAAGTGATCGAACATATTCCCGATCGGCTTTCAGCCTTTCCCACTCGTTGCTGACTTGCGCCCACAACTGGTCCGAAGTCGCGGAATAAAGGGGCTTCCTTGCCAAAGAAGCTTTCAGACGGCCCCACACGTTTTCTATCACATTCAGGTCCGCTCCTTTCGGAGGCCATTCCAGTAGCTGCATGTGCTGCTCCGCCTGGAACTCCTTGACAGCCCGCGCCGTGTGTATCGGTGACCAGTCCTGTTGGAACAGGTAATCACCGTCTGGGAATAAACTGCTCGCATATGGCAACAGCACATTGTTCAAAATGTTGCAGTATTGTTCCGACGATAAGTGTCCACGTATACGTTGCAGGGGCCCTAAACCATATCTTGAAACAGCACCCTACACGTTCACACTCGATCTCCCACTGGCAGAAACACCTTGCACGTTGTCCGGGTCGTTCCTGCGTGGCATTGTGACGTTAACTAAAACAATTGCTTTTCAAAGCAGGAAGTTTGCCTCACCGTGTGCCTGGTAGTCTCCAAACACGCAATCTTTGGTCTTGTCGCGTCGAAAACGTCGACTCATCCGAAAAGATGACGCGACCCCATTCTTCTGATGTCCATGCTTCGTGCAGCTCAGCGAACTGCCGTCGTGCGTCCTTGTTTGCCGCCGTTAGTAGTGGCTTCTGCGCTGCGACGCGACTGCGAAGGCCCGCAGTACGCAGGCGACGTCGAACAGTGGTGTCCGAAACGTCCAAATCCAAGTCCTCGCGTATTGCTGGGGCTGGCAAGAAAGGGTTACGAACAGCAGCTGCAACTATGAGGGCGTCTTCATCGTCTGTGGTAGCTTTAGGGCGGGGCGCGCGGGGTGCATCCTGAATGCGACCTTCATACTTGTAGGCTTGAATTATCCTGTTCACAGTCTTCAGGGGCCTATTAACTAAAGCGCCAATATACCGCTGGGAATAACCTTTCAGGGAAAGATCGACAATTGAGCGCCGTTCATCATCGGGAACCCTAGCCATAATACGGTCTGGCGACAGAATGAACGGCTGCGAAAGATGTTTGGTTGTTTTATATACGGCGTTGCATGCACAACAACTTTGAAGGGAACGAATAGACACGCCCCCATAGATATACAAGTTTTTTTGTCTTGTTCTGTTCAAGCACAGATGTTTAAAGAAATCTTAAAATGCAGGATGCATGGGCTTAGAAAACAAAAATGCGGCTAGCAGACGACGAACAAGTGCATTCATGACGTCATGCGCGCGGTGGAACAATTATTTCGCGGAAGGCGTGATGCGCATGCGCAATGTTTCCAGTGATGACCGTAACGGGGCGCTGACAGTGCCGTCGGCCACGCGCTCGCGTGTTCACCCTAACAGTGCTTACCGTACCATCTTTGTACATCCCATGGCTGCATATGATCTAGCGCCGCAGCGCACCGGCTTACATAGCCGTTGCTCGCTGACGGCGCATGCACAGTACACAGGCGCTAGGTTGCGCCAGGTGTTCTAGCAGCTGCGGCGTCACTGGTTGCCATGGCTACGGCGCGGCTGGCTTTCTGTGAAAAACCATACTTTTTACGGCTAGCTTAAACAGCTTCGCTGTTAAAAACAAAGACCAATAAAGTTCAGACGCTATCACAGAGCATCGTATCAACACCGCCTCTCGAAGATAAATGTGACCAAAGCAAATAAAGAGAAGCGATCACAACAGCAGACTTCTAACGTCAACATGAATATTGATCTCAGCGCAACTCAATTTGGTCATAATACATCACGCATCTTGCTTTTTTTTTTTTTCGTCAAGCCGTCTTTCACAGCGCGGAAACTCAGATCAACCGCAAGAAATTCGGTGTGTCCACTAAAATTTCCCCAGGCTATTGGTGGCAAAAAATATCTGAGTCAGGATCTAATAATAGCGTCCTTATTATCGTTGATATCACATATTTGGCAGAAACATTTTACAAGCTTCTTTTTTGTATTGCTATTTTTTTTCTTCCCTTGTACGGGTCCTCGATAGCCTACTTCTGCCCGGACCACATAAGCGTATCCTGAGACAGACTTTTTCTGTGTTGTGCGAGCTGTGCGCTATATACTTACTTACGACACTTATTTACCTATTACTTCTGTCATTCCATTACTTAAACTGGCAGTCCACGGGGCAGGCTAAATAGTAGCTGAGCGTACCGCTTGCGAAACTATATATATGTGCAAGGAGTAACGAAGCACGCGAGTGCGCATTGAACAAAGATTGACCATAGCTGTCTGGAAAAGAATTCCACGGACAATAAAGGGTCCCATTGATCGTTACGTATACACGCATAAGCCACCGCGCTGTATCTTTATATATATATACGTTCATTTTGTTTCGCTAGAGTCGCAAGCAAATACAGGAATGAGCTGCGACGGTAGAACTGATGAGTGGTTGACTGGCTTCTCCTGTATTGCGCCATATGGTTGTCCATTTACAATAGCTCCGGGTGAGCAACTTCACCATTAGCTTCCAAATAGTCATGCTTGCAGTTTGTCCCTATATGTACTCTACCTGGCTTTCAGTACAGTCGCTGACTTCACCTTTGAGAATACAGTTCCCGCTCATAAGTTTTCGAACTGCTCAAGCCGTCAACTTCTGATCAAACGTGCGTGTTTGCGAAGTGTGCGCTCCAGAAGATTAACAGAAAGAAACTGCCTGTAGCGATATCGACTGGCTCTTAATGAAAACAAGAGAACACGATTGGAAATACGCCTAGCGGAAAGCTCTTCGTTGTTGCTATGCGCGCCTTCCTAGACGTTCAGGTAGATCCCTCATGGGAGTGCAGACTAACGGTAATAGGCCAGTGAACAGCAATGCTCGCGAGACTATTTGTCAGCACAAGGGAACTTGAGGAGCAGCAGAAGTCCCTTTGGTGATGACGTCAGAGGGCTTTTTTGGGAGCCCGGGCCACTGTGAGCCATTCACGAGCAGTCTGGCAATACTAAGGATTATGGTATGCAGATAAAAAATATGAATTTCTACATAGTTTATGTCATCTGTCTGGAATATAGAGCTATTTGAGCTGGTACGCACCATCAACACAGCAGCATACATTTTACCTCCATTTCATGTAGTAAACGGCGTTTACAAAAACGAGGGCTGTGTGTTTGTCAGCTGCGCCATATGTATATATGAACCATCCATGTTCTGCATGACAGTTGTACTTCAAACAATTATAAAGAAAACTGGGCAAACGACACCAGCAAAAAATGCGCATTCTTAGGGAATTTCTGTGTCACGCGGAATATTTACGTGCCCTTAAAAAAGAATTGGCAGTTTCGCCCGAAGGTGACGCATTGAAAGCGACGACAAGGTTTAGCGTTGCGCTCGCGATCTTCACCCGGTGTTCTAGCATTACACGGAGCCGACATGGTGAGGCGCAGGACGCGAGCAAACTGGTCTTGCACAGCAAGAACAGCGCCCGGCAGATACCAGGCGTCTCACAATGCTGCTGCTATGAGGAACGCCGGCAGGGGCGTTACAGATGTCGCACCTCGAAGGTGCACGAGACGGACGGCAAACAGTCGGCGTTTGTCAGTGCCCAGTGTAAGCGTTAGATAAATTTAGCTTGACGCGTTTACTGTACTCGCGGACAACTTTCTGTGGCTACGAAGAGAATGCTGTGTAGGTAAAGTGGGCACAAGTAACAGCACTTCTAAAGATATTTCCACACTCTCATCCGCGTTAGCTTAGGCGGGGGAAGCAAAAAAGAAAGAGCGTAATTTTTACAACAGGAAACTAAGACAAAGTACACTGCTGAGTGCTAATTTTGACTCAATTTTCTGCTTTGCTCTATGGCGTTAGGGGAAATACGAGATCGTCGTACGTGGAAGCTAAGCTCATTTAGTATATGTATATTACACGAATCCAAAAGCGCTGTCGAGCTATGTCGGACTACTTGACGCAGTAACGCATGTGTAGAGGTTGTACCCCGTAGCTTTCGCTTCGTTGCCACATAGCTGTCCGAGAGATTATCCACTCCGCTCGGACCCGTATACACGCAGCGTTCCTCTATCTATCTGCGCGCCACCTCTAACGCGCAAGCCAGAACGCTGCCGTGGCTCCGTTGCAGAGTTGAGTGAGCAAATTGTAACGGTACGTTCACTTGACATCATGGTTTTCCCAGTCAAACCCACTGTGCGTCTGTGGATTCTACTCGTGGGCCGCGCGTGCGACGTGGATACCTGGACAGCACGCGACAGCGGCTTCCCCGTTAGCGTGAGCGCGCCCAGGGTCTCCGCACAATTTCTGCCGAAAAAAATAACAATAATTACCGCTCTCGTTCTCAACCCTGGTCCCCACTTCTGGCGAGGACAAAAGACTCTGAGGCTGCCCGCCCCTCAATTGATTTTGACGGTTGCGTGCGAATGCACAATTTAGTAGAGAATGGGCTTATAACCTTAAGTACGCAGTGTAAACCATAAGTTATCAACAATGGTCGAACAAGGAAAGCCTCAGCCTGTAGTCGTTTAGACAAGAGGACTTGTTTTCATCAGCGCAACTCAATTCCCCGAACGATTCAATTCATTTTCTAGACGTTGTCCACAGGATGAGGCTTCCCGTGTTCGGCTAGTTCAACACCACCTAGATAGCACAAGGCCAGTGCACATCGATCCGCGACTTCATGCTGCCTTGCCCGACTGCCATAGAATCTAATGGGGACGCTCCCGAGTAAGCCGGGGCGGTTTTGACGTTACCGCTTGCGTCACGCCGGGCTTGGCACTGGAAACTTCGGTCCAGGTAGCGTGATGCCATGAAGCAGAGTGCACAGGCCTGCTATCTAGGAGGCGTTGGCTAGTGTCAATCACGTCAGTCTCCAACTTCTTGTCAACCTCTATTCTGTGTAAACCGTCTAGTTTAAAAAAAACTTGCAGATATTTTTAACATTTCAAAAGAAACCACGCTTTTACATGTGTTGTCTCCCGGCCCTTCCCATTTATGCATACAACATGAATGATACTATACTCAGGCGAGAAATGTCAGTAGTTTCCTTTGTGACATCATTTTGGATTCTTTCTGCATAATCTTGCTCCCATGTATTTTTTTTTCATATTGTCGCAAGCGGCTCGTACTTGCGACCGACTATATTTTACTCTAGCAGTGGATCTCCAAGGGCAGTTGAGCCCAGGGGAGAAAAAAAAGTAGAAAAAAAAACCTAAAAAAGAAAGAAAACTGGCTGTGGAGATTGATTTTTGTGGCATGAGAATTACGTCTGGTCGTATTTGTCGTTCTGTGGCTGTAGACGTTTATTTAAGCTCTTGTATTTTTGCGCTGCAGTTGTCTGCAAAAAGTACACTACCGCAAGAGCACGCTGTAGGTGAGGGGGTGTTGCCCCTAAACCTTTAATGAGGCCACCATAGCAACAGTAACAAGGTAGAACGTGTCCGGTAAGACAGGCGAGAGGAAACACGTTCAGACTGATACGAAGTGCACAACGCTTGGCTCACTGCAATTGCGCCATCCAAGGAGGGGGGACGTGATCATAGCTGCGCGGATTAAGAGATGGGGGCTTATGCCGGTGGGTTTATAGAACGGCAAATTTTAACTTGTAACGTCTATAACACGCTGTCACAAAGCATGCGCGGGAAAGCTTTCTGCGAGATGCACTATAAAATTATCAGCGCGGTTCTCTTAAATACGATTAAAGTCATTACAGGGGCCCATTAAAAACATTGTCAGAAAACTAAGAATCGAGATGTGCATGCATTGAGATCGCTGAGCAACTCTGAAATCATGATAAACCCATATCTGTTTCGCGCTGGTATTTTGAACTGCCGAAAAAAAATGCAATTCATAGGAAATCCATCATAGTTGTTGCATTGTAACAACGCGATGGAGAGTTGGGTATAAAACCAAGCTGTCGAACCGAAAAAAAAAACATCGGCTTGGTTCAAGTTCGGGTTCAACACGCTCCGATGTTGTTCCGGTTATGTTCCCGTTCGTACAAAAAAATTTCAACGGTTCGCGAACCGGTTCGATGTAGTCCATTTTATCTTGCGTCCATGCGACATGTTGCAGAGGGCTATCAAGTTCTTTGCGATGGCGAATGTGCCAATTTCACCAGGAGAAGGCATGGATGGGCTCCCTGGCAAATGGGAGTCACAAAGACATTTATGTTTTAATGCGTTGGTATTCTTAGGATACTGCACGCACTTTCCGGGGGCTATCTATCTATCTATCTATCTATCTATCTATCTATCTATCTATCTATCTATCTATCTATCTATCTATCTATCTATCTATCTATCTATCTATCTATCTATCTATCTATCTATCTATCTATCTATCTATCTATCTATCTATCTATCTATCTATCTATCTATGTTTGTATCTCTGCATTTGCTTAATCGTCTTCTCGCCTAACTGAATCAGGGGGTAGTTAATGGTTGGATGGGTAGCGAGTCGGGCTTCTGTGCTGAGCTAGCAAGGTTCGAAATCAACCATCGAACCAACTAGGATCACTGAGTATGTGCCAATGTGTATATACGTGCCACTGTTCAACGAACCTCTTTTAGGCCGACATGGGTCACTGTAGATGCGGGACAGGGTGGGCACCATTGTTCGAAGAAACTCTTTGACGACGACTTGGAGCACTGGGTGTGTGACACTCGGTCTGTGCTGGTTTCTAATGAACCTCTCTGACGCCATTGCGCGAAACTGTGCTCTCTCTATTTCCTTTCTCTCTCTTTTCATCCCTATACCCCCTTTCCCCAGTGCAGGGTAGCAAACCGGACGTGCGTCTTGTTAACCTCCCTGCCTTTCCTCTCTTCTATTTCTCTCTCTCTCTGACGCCATCTTGGGTCGCTGGTTATGTGCCAGTAGGTGTGTGTCACTCTTCAACGAACGCCTTTGACGCTAAATTGGGTACCTAGGTATGCCCCACTGGAAATGTGCCACTCGGCAAAGACGAAATAAATGCCTCAAATTTCTCCTATGCTGAGAAGAATTCAATCCACATCACAACGGTTCCTCAAGGACAGAAATCGGACACATTAACAGGCTGCACCACAAATGCATTGGGTATGCGCCGCTTTGCAATGAACGCCTTTCACGGCAATACTTTAGGAAGCTGCGCCATGAATGCATTGAGTATGTGCCGCTTTTCAATAAACCACTCGCCAACTTGGGTCACTGAGTGTGCGGTAAGCGAGGGAATAATTCTCAGCGCTCGCAGATACCAGCGCGCCACGCTTCTCGTCTCGGAGGTCACGCTTGGACTTCGCGGCAGTGCCACTAGATGACGCGGTGTGTCCACAAATAGGCGCGAGAGAGGAGCACGATTGCCGCATGGCGCGTTTCTCAGCGTATGCACGCAGCCGCGCGACTTGCATATGGGACGCCACGCGCAGGCTTCACTACGGTGGCGCAAGATGCCGTTGAGTGTTCTTATGGAAGTGCGAAAGAGGAATCCCGCTGCAGTACACGCCTCACACATAACTCATTTTAATGATGGCAATAGACTGCGTCGCTATATTGATTTAATGTTAAAGGCATTAACGTCGAATGTCATCGTGAGATGGGTATTGCGGGAATTTTTTTATATGGATATTTATATCTGATGTTTTAGGCAGTGCCGTCGTGATAGTGTGCGGTATGTGGTGCGGCGCCTCGACGCCTATATTCCTACACTTTCTCTTTCCCGCATTTGTATTTCTAGTCATCCATAATGAGTGCGTAAAGAAAAACGCGGAAAATGTTGCGTCTTTCTTGTATGCAATTAGCATTTATTGCTTATTCCAGGCACTTTGAGTCTATCCATCTTCGTGCTCCCATTGCCGTCATTGCGTCTTCGTCAAACACTCGTCGTGGATTCTGTCGTGACCATGACTGACTTTGGCGAGCGAGTGTCATAGCAATTGTAAGCCGATCCAGGAGACAGGGCATGTCGCATATTGCCAAAGCAATCGAAATCTCAGAACGACCCCTACAGATTCCGAATAAATGTGTCTTCGGCAATACTGTGCGGCGTCACATTGTTTGAATGCTTAACGCAATAACATCTCGATGGTCATCGTGGGCTGTGACCTAGTCAAGCTGTTCTTACAAACAGCTTTTTGTCACAGTCCTTCTTTTTGTATCTTTTACAGAGTGAAAATAAAACTTGATTGATTGATTGATTGAATTCTGCCGGAATATTTTCGCTATAACGTGCCAGTTCACGAAAAGATTTACCAAATACAGGGATATTTTCATTTGCATAAAATGAGAGACAATTAGTGAGATCTGCAGCGTCAGCGTGGGGTTTCCGTAGCTTCCACACCGTCATTACCTTGGCACGAGGGCAGTTTATTTCCATTTTGCATCAGGTATTCAGTACAGTATTGGTTTTGCGCGAACTGTGACATATGATCGGTGGTGTCGAAGGCAGCACGAATGCACTTTGTAATACTTGAGTTACGTCTCCAAACTTCCAGTATTTAGCAAGGAAAGAAGCCAGAATTAAGAATTCACCAAGTATTCGCTGTTCCTTTTACAAGTGGATGAGAACGTTCATGCTTCTGAACGATGAACAAGTGTGGTTTATTCTGATCTCCGTGTGGATCTTTCTTAAGCTTCTGCACATGTTGTGCAGCCTTCTACAGACTCTAAGCGCTGACCAAAAATTCCAAACCACGAACACTGCGCTCCGAGAATGATTTTTCAACTCTACGAGCGCTGTATCCTGATTAGAGGCGCCAAAGTTGCGTTCAATTATTACGCGTAACAAAAGAAGATTTTGCGTGTTACAGCCGCTGTTAGCACGCACCGAGAAAGTGATATTGATTAGGAACCGCGGCGTTATAGATACAATAAATTAAGCCATGCCGCTGAAGTGGTTGATGTTTTTATTTTCTCTCCAACGAAACAGCTCACGCTGTTGCCCGAGAGCATACCAGTCGGGATTTCCTGCTGGTCGGGCTCCGGAAAGCGGTGAGGGTGGAGGACATTCCGGTCAACTACGCCGTAATATTTCAACACTAACGACTATAAAAAAAACAATGTCCACTGCCACATCCAAAATTAAGTAAGGAACAAGGAACCGCCCTCCGCCGACTACAAGTGAATACGTATGTCCATGTAATTAAAATGCACCGGATGCACCGCGCAGAATTCTCACACCTATGCCGATTTTGTGATCTACCGGACACCTTCCAACACATGGTGTTGGTGTGCCTACACCGTGAGAAAAAACAATCAAGGTGAAGCTCCGAAACCGCTACAAGTCAACGAAGAAACGTGCGGAGGCAATGTTAATCGCACCTAGCCTAGAGGATCAGAGAAGTCTGGTGGACTAAGCCCGGGCAGTGGCATTAGCCAACGGCTTTCAGGTCTGTGAGAGCCGCCCACCTAGGGCGAAGACAGAACACTTTCTCACTGCTTCCGAACAAAAAACGTTTATTCATCGCCCTCCTTCTCGAGGACCTCACCTTCTCTGATCTGCCTGTACCCTGGTGCGGATGTTTTGCTGTTTATATAGTTATAGTAACGAGCTGAGCTAAATGCCCCATTGGGAGCTTCAACAGAAATGGTGATTTTGTGGCCCTCCTGACGCAACATTTCGGCCGCGGTACACAACTGGTATAGACGAGTTCAGAAGTACGAGCGTCTGTGTCCCGATGGTCGTAGTTACGAGCACACACCACCTGTCTATTTCTATACTCGAGACTAACGCAACCAGTGATCGAACCAAAATGTCCGAGTGAGTCGCGCCGAATACAGGACTAGGTATTCTGAATAATCGAGAGTCTCGTCAGCCCCCGTTGTCGGCCAATATGTTTTAATTGTTTCTTCTTGAACCGGTAATCACGTTCTAAGAATACCAGCTCGAGTTCGAGTTCAGTTGCGGCCAAAATTCCGGTTCGGGTACGGCTTTCTGTTCGTGTTCGGTTGGACACCCTGTATGAAACTGCTGAGAAAAAGTGCGTCACGTCGCGGAGTCTAAGTGACTTAGTAAACAACACCTTGTGCTTCTGCTGCTTATGTTTTTTACCCCTACGAAATACTACAATAATATTCAAAGTGAACACGCTTTCTATTGAGCTATCTCTATTTAGATGACACGAACGCCCCAAGTTAGCCTGCCCTGCCATAAACGCCATCGTCGTTTTCTCATGTACAGGCTATGTTAGCAAACTGTATACGTTATTGCCCACATGACGCAGCTCCGGCAGCTTATTTGTTTGGGAGCGTTCCTTCCTGCTTGCTCGTGTAAGCGCTCGTGTTCGTCCTTCTTTCGCAAACCCGCCGTTATTTTCTTTCCGCTCTTCGTTGCTTTCTCTCAGCAAATTTCCTGCTTGCGTGGCTTCGTTCGCTCCCCGTAGACTTTGCTGTTGAAAAGTACCGGCGCCGAGCAGCGAAGAGCCCGGCTATGATACGGCTCGGAAGAAAGCGAGGAGACTCATCCAAGCGTGGTGCGAGCCGGAAGCGTCTGCAAGCAGCAACCACGTCAAAAGCCAAAGCGGGCACCAGGGCCAACCGCAGATGCATCTTGGCTCTCCAGTGGAGGAGCAGCAAAAGACAGCGAGGAGGTTGGCGCAAGAGAGCCGGCACGAACGAAGCTCACAAAAGAGTTGCAAAAAGGAAGGAATGGACCCTCTGCAGGCACCATTGCATACGAGAGACAGTCCCCGTCCGCTGCTGGTGCTGCCATTATTATTTTTATTATGGACGTAGGAAAATGGGAAGGTAGCAAGAAGAAAACATAAACAAGCACTATATACACACACGAACACGTCAAAGGCTCACAAAAACCTCTCCTACGGGCAGCAGCACCAAAATCAGCATCAATAAGAAGATGGATGTCACCTATAGCTATCGCACACAATAGAGAGAGTGCGCGCAACTTCTGTTAAGTTGTCGCTATTTTTGTTGATTGTTCATGAGATGAATGGATTATTCCAAGTTACAATCAGAAATAGATTTTTGGAAGTGATATACAGTGAATGATATGCAAAGGCTAAATTATTTCTCAAAACAAGAAGAATAACAAGAGTGAGAATCAATAGTCATTGATTGAAGAGTGCAAGAGCAAACAGAAAAGAAATGTAAATTTACAGGACAATCGATTGGATTCAAAGAATAACTCCTAAACGGCGGAGCAAGCATCCTCTTTGCTAAATACGAGAGCCGAGGCCCTAAACTAACGAACAACAGCACCTGTTAAGCCCAGGAATCTGTATGTTCTGTTTAATAACCATTCTGAGTAATTGATCCGTTTGTTACAGTCTGGCTCGCGCTTACGTTTTTCCCGTTCATCTTACTCGATAATGCTAGGACTGCCACTCAGTGGCACTAACAAAAAGCATGTTTTATTTTCCTTCTTCTTAGGACATCAAGCAAAACCAAGTGAAATGAAATAATGTAAGAAATATAAACGAGGCTAAGGGAGGAAAAGAGGAAGAGTCGTCCACTTATGCGGAAAAAGCAATACAATATGAAATTGGGAGGTTCGGAGAGCCCGTGCGCTGCCGTGAAGTTCCCCTTCCTTCGAAGGTGTCAGAAATCGATAGCGCATATAGGTACGCTTTTTCGACCCATCCTGGCATGCGGACATTTGAAGGTAAAAAGAAAGATGAAAAGAAACTGGCAGATGAGGACGAGGAGTAGGTCGAGAGAAAAATTGGGCGATCATTGATCGGAAAAGTCGAGTCTTCCGGCCGAACGAATGGCTGCTTTCCTGAGTAGGTGGTGCATGGCTAATGCAAGTATGCCCTCGCAGCGAGTGCTATTTCATCAAATCTATGATGCATTGTAAACATCTGCGAAAAGCTGAAATGGTTACCTAGTGTTCCAGTGAATAAGGCCGTGCCGAAGCAGCTGTTTGAGAATTAAAGAAAATAGAAAAAAAAACTTATCGTATGAAGAAATAGGAGCACGTGTTTTTTCGCTTTTGATATTAAGGGCGCTCATGGATGAAGCAGGGCAACCGTAAGGGAAGGCTCTCTGAATCCTTTGACAAAGTAATTATTCGCAGAACACAAAAAAGAGCAGAACTGTAGAAGAATAGGTTCAAGTTTCTGTCCACGAAAACATTGGATGTGCCCTGCTAATACAGTGCTTGGCTGTATACTGAACTGCGGATCGAGAAAAACAACGTAATTGGGTCATCCAGCAAAGTGCCTTTAACTCGGAAATTTCAGGAGTCAGAGAAACGTATTGTGGAGATCTACTTGATGGGACTCCAAGGTGAACAAATAAATTTTGTTTTTCATTCACCTTTCAAGGCGGTTGATTATGCGAAAAAGTAGCACTTTCTGGCCCTATAATCTGGATCGAGGAATAATGGTTGAAGGCCAAATGAACGAACAAAAATGTATTTTTGAACCCAGCTAGTGTTATCAACTAACTGCAACCATAGTGTGAACGTCCAAAACTACCTAGCTGTACAGAAGACGAGTTATGCATTCTTTACAAAATTTGTTTGCTATGTGGACATCAGTTCGTGCATGCACTCGGAGTTCTCGGCATTACGAATGAATATATGGCTAAAACAGCCAACGCGTGCAGCCATTCACATGAGGAAGATGTAAAATACAAACCACCACAAAGCCGCCAGCTTCTTTTGATTGCTTCTTCTTGCTTTCTTCGGAACACTCGCACTGTTTATGTTCACGCTTTCTATAATAGAAAAAAAAATATTGCGATATAAACGCAGTTCGACAGAACCCGCACATCTGCAGGAGGCGCACCAAACAGACAAAAAAAAAGTTTTCAATCAGCCCACGGGCATCTGCTTTCGCGTTAATGGAACTTTCTGCTAATCTGAGCCACCGGTGCTGACTTAATTTTCAATTTAGCAGGCGGTGGCATGGTATTGGTTTCTTTGATTGAGAGGTGTTGTACATTTCTGTGCGTTGAATAAAATCAGAGGTGTTCCGGTGAACCCTTCGTGGATTGTATTGGCTTTACCTTCAGCTTGCTCTACCGACTCCCAGAAAAGAACACTGAATCCTTCAGAACAATAGGGACAAATGTTGTTCTATTTTTTAGTCAAATAAAGAGAGGGGGACTCAAAGTAAGACAGTGAAGTAAAGCCGGAAAGTGAAAAGTGAAATGCATTGGGGGAACTTGATTCGTTAGTGTTTAATCAGACTCTGCTCAAAGGCAAAGTAAGTAGATAGAGTCGGAGATAGACTGAGGTAGGGGAAACACAGAAGACAGACGGAGCTGCTGTATTGTCAAATTATTTTCCATTTTGTTATTTGCGGCACATGGTTATTCTGAACGATAACAGCGCCACTGACGGGACAAAAAAAGACGGATTGCACCATCCCACCGTCCCTTTGGGAAAATAATCCGGCGTGATGTAGCACGAAAGGAAGCTGATGAATTCCTTTTCAATTACATCGATTGAAGAGAAAGCTATGCAACTTTCGTTCTAATGAGAACCCCTAATATGTCATTTATTATATTAAGGGCACCTACTTGTATTACCCTGGCCACGTTATCACCGCGTGCTGTCAAACTGACAATTACGCGTTCGCTTGAATAAATTTACAACTTCACACTCAGTACAATGGATGCGTTCTATTCTGAGACGGCTCTGTCGAGCAAGAAGTACCGAAAGATATGTACAACGTTATGGTGGTTAGCACAATGCCCTCCATCGCAATACACCAACCTGGGGTGGTATTCTCGGATGGCCACCTTTTAGCAATACTTTCACTGTCACGGAATTTCAGGCGGCTGGCACTGGACGCATCTGCCTCTATGTGTGACACGGTTCCTCGCAATTTACGAAGGCAGTCTGCTTGGCCCTGCATGAAGAATGCTGTTGGTTGTAAACGTCAATACGTCTGGTTTTAGTGAAAGTAAAAGTATTCCCAAGGGTGATCGTTGGGGAGCACCGTCACAACTGCTGACTGAAAACGCGGCCTTTAGCAGGTTAGACAAAAAATATCGCCATAATCTCTATCGAACAAACAACAGAAAAAGAAAACGTTGAAGTTTCGAGAGCAATGCAGTCGTGGCAGAGCACATCATAGGCAAAAGTGGATTTTAAGGGATTCAGAATTGTAAGACACATAGGTCGACATTTTCAGAAGCACGGAACACGAAAGCTCATTTAAGTTTACACGTACCACTCAACAATTTTTTTTACTTTTTTTCTCACTGTCTCTATGTTTCGGAAAAGGCAGCTGTGTTTAGAAAAAACAGCAACAAGTAAAAAAATGATGCAGGATGTAAAGAAAAAACGAAGCGAAATCATCTCGAAATGGCCTGCTCGTAAAGCTGGAAAAATCCGGAAGGGAAGACTGAAACCCAGATACGATTAGCTGAAATATATTGTGAGAGCATATCAGACACCGAGACGCTCAATGCAGGTAGAGAAGGTGTGGAAACTACTGTTATCGAATAGCAAATATGACAGTGAGGTAGAAAGAAATGCTACAGGTTTTTTTTCGGGAAGATTTACTACAATGTATTTGGGCGATAAAAAAAATAATGGATTGTAACTTTGCATCGCGCAGGAACCACAGGAATCGACTCTACAAACTTGTCCGTCACCTACCGGGCGAAATATTAAGGTGCATCCGGGTTCCGTAGTGTTATAACATGCAGAGCATGCAACTGCGCCGATAGTATCTTATGTGTGACGTCAAAACCTGCCTATAAAATGCATGCGCTTTGTGAATAAACGCGTTCCTGCTTTGTGGCCACTAGGTCATATCAACTGGCGACAAAGATTAAAACCCGTAGGCAAATGTGGTGAAGGAACCAGATGGCAGAATAGTAGGCGCATTTTGGCGACTGAAAAAGCTTTCCTGTCAAGTACGCGCTCTCGGAGCACGACAGTGCAACTTGCAACGAGTGACAGACTGCTGTGGCTTACGCCTTGTCCAGATTGCCTCAAGTAGTGCCAGCCGAGAAGGATCGGCTGAATGTTTGTCAGTATTTCAACGTCTTCCAGTGAAAGCCCACGAAATTGCGAATGCGACCAAATGATCTCTGACATTAGGTCATGTAGCTGACTTTACGCTCAATGGTTTGCCTAGTTGCTGCTAGAAGAACTCAAGGTGTATTACGTACGCCGAGATGAACTGTCACTGGAGCAGGACTGCGTAATGTGGGGAGTCCGGGTTACTATCTAGGAAGTGCGGAGGTGTCGCGTGCTTGACCTGTACACACTGAACATCCTGGGGCAAGTCGCAGAAAAATGCTGGGCTGCAATTTTGTTTGGTGGCCTCGAGTTGACCTAGCCATAGAAGAGTACTTAAATAAATGCAAAATATGCCAAGCAGTGCAACCCGCTGCCCAGCCTGTACCACTTCTTCATCTATGGAGTTATCCTACTAGATGCTGGTCACGCGTGCATGTAGACTTTGCTCAAATGAGTGCAAATGTGTTTCTTGTTCTTGTGGATTCATTTTCCGAGTGGGTAGAGGTATGGCCATTCTCGTCCATGTATACTGCAAAGACAATTGAAAAGCTTCGAAGTGCTTTTGCAGCTCACGGTTTCTCGGAAAAATTAGTAAGAGATAATGGGCCACAATTTACTGCAGCCGAGTTTGCAGACTTCATGGTCACTAACGGCGTGAAACACATTCGCACTCCTCCTTATCATGAAGCTTCAACCGGCGCAGCCAAATGGACCATGCAGACTGAAGCGTTCTCCGATAAGACAAGTCTTATACAGCAAACAGTCAGGTGCACGTTATTCATTCCAAGAATGTATCGACATTTTTTTTGATGGCATACCACAGCACACCCAGTAGTGTGACAGTATAGACACCATCTGAGCTTTTTTTTCAAGCGACAACCACGCACAAAACTTGTATTGTTGAAACCAGACTTATCGAGAGCAATGCTCACCAAGCAGCAGGAACTGAAAGAACAGCGAGATAGGTGTCGCGGGAGTGAGCGTTTGTTTGGTGTTGGTGATCAAGTGTTTGTGAAAACTGTGCGCGGTAAATGTGCCTCGTGAGAGGAGAAGGTGTTGTGCACCAGGTTGTGAGTGCTTGACGTATATTGCGAAATTGCACGAACACTCCGGTTTATGCACGCCGACCACATGCGGCCAGGTCATGCTGACCCGGCATAAAGGCTAGAACCAGTGTCGATACTCGGAAATCCTTTAACGCAGCACAGCGACGTTGCAGCAGAGAGTACGCCATCGGCCGCAGCAAACGCAGTTCCAGCGCATCCAGTTCAGCAAGCTCAACAGCCTAACCCACCTGTCAGCATGGACTGCCGACACCTCAGCGGCGTCTACGCCTTTAAGGTCGACGTCAAAGCAGGAGGCACGGTTAGTTACACCGCCAGCGGAAAGGCAACCACTAGGGCGCAGCACGTGCTCCCGCAAGCCACCGCAACGTTTCTAGCACAAGAACTTTGCAAAATAAACATTATAAAATTTTAGAAGGAAGAAAATGTGATAACGTGCAGAGCATTCAACTGCGCCGATACTATCTAATGTGTGACGTTACACCTGCCTATAAAATGTACGCGCTTTTTGAATAAAGGCGTTATGATATGACTCACTAAGTCATATCAAGTAGAGTATTTTATAGAATCTAAAGTCTGATTGCCCGTATTCCAGGAAACCGACAAAGCAGGTGTGTGTTAAAGTGTGTTAAAGTGCAACTCAAACTACAAAAAGAAAGAACATTTTACCATTTCAATTGACAGCAAGTGCTCCAAATTTCTTCGATCTTCCTATCCAAGCTAAAAAATGAGTGGGATTAGACAGCTGCGTACCAGGTCAGAAAAAAAGAAACTAAAGGAAAGAAAGAATGGCTGGGCGCTGTCTTGTCGTTCAGGCCTTCGGCAGCTGCTGTGGCGGTGCCAACAAAATCCATTGGATCGTTAGGACCCGGTCGATGAACATCATAAGAGGCTCTTGTCACGGCTGTCTTTTCACTGTACTTGAACTGGAGGATCTTTTCAGGCACGCCAATCCTTTTCTCTCTCTCTCTCTTTACTTTCAATAACAAAAACATCATTTTTTAAAATTTTCGTTATTTCTACTGTTACGTGAATTTAGATCTGTAGTTCTTTTTTGTTTAGCGTACCACAGGGGTGTGATTCGGCTTTGAAAAGGCACCAATATAGCCAACGTGATTGCTGTAAAGAAAGACAAACTTGACCATTACAATCTGCTATAATGACGCGAAAACTGAACGCATTTGGCTGCGGCAACACTAAAGAACAACTCATGCACTTGTCTAGACGTTATGGGCCCCTCGAGCAGAAAGCTAAATGATGAAATGCCAAAGAGTTAATGCTGATGTCGCACAGCTTCATTGTCTTGCCTCTCTTCACACAACTCTACTTTACTTCCCCAGTTAGGGTACCCAGAACCAAAGAACATCAAGTAAATAATTGAATGACTGATAAATAATACTTTTGCTAACGTATATGTTTTTGCATCACGCAGATTGTAGGTGTGTAGTACTTTCTAAGGTCAGCTTTCTGTCCTACTGTTTCTCCGATCAATTCCGGAAAGATGACCACAAGAACACAGCATACTTGTGCAAACTTGAAGAATCATATAACAATTTTCAGCAAAGCTGTTTTGTGGGAGCCCTTGTTCCAGCCAAGCAAGTTGCAGTTAAATTCAAATTGTCACATATGACTACATCTACATCGGCAGAACTTGCAGCCCTCCATGCAGCTGTGACCTACGTCACCGAAGAGCCGGCACAGAAATGGGTCATATTCTGTGACTCTAAGACAGCCCTTCACAGTATCAAGTCAGCCTTACATCACCGAACTTACGAGCAGATGATATCCGACATCAGGGAAGTACACCACCATGCTCTGGAAACAGGGCACAGCATAGTCTTCCAGTGGATTCCTGCTCACTATGGCATCATGGGCAACGACATTGCAGACAGGGCGGCCAGATCTGCCCACAAAGACACCCAGACGCGTACAATACCTTTGGCGAGGACGGACACTGCCAGGGAACTTCGTCTGCTTGCACGCAAAACGTCAGAAGCTTTATGGAGGTCAAGTGCCTTCAATTGCCGATTATATAAGTTGGACCCCTTGTGCTACAACGTGGACTACAACTGCCATCTAGCCTTTCCCGCGGCGAAACAACCTTTCTGTGCCGCTTGTGGCTGGGAGTGGCGTTCGCGAACGCTTACTCACATCGTATGGGAATGGCCGAGAGCCCGATGTGCGACTACTGTATGTGCGAGGAAACCATCGAGCACCTATTGTGTACCTGTCCTCGCTACGACGTACAACGCCTCTCTCTCAGGACAACTTTAAACCGGCTGGACTCGATGCCGTTCTCTGAGTCAAAGATACTCGGACCGTGGCTACACCCGTCACTGGCACAAAAAACGTTGCAGGCATTAGTACAGTATATGAAGTGCACCGGTTTAAGAGACCGCCTATAGTGTCCCTGTACATCGTCCCACGTGTACTCAGTGCTCATTCTCTCCCTATTTTTCTCATTCTATTTCCCCTAACCTTTACCTCTAGTGCAGGGTAGCAAACCGGATCCTCTTCTGGTTGACCTTCCTACCTTTCCTCTCCTTGCTCTCTCTCTCTCTCTTGCACTATATTATACATTTGCCTGTAGGGACAGCACACACTTTAAATGCTGTCCACAAATGTCTCCCCACATCGACTGCCCTTCATGTAAAATTAATCAAGGTGCTGCATCCCAGTTTTCTTACGACAGTAGGAAAACATGCATAACTTTTGTATCAGGTCTAACTAACCTACGTGCACACATAAACCTTTTCACGAATAGCACACATAACGTACCCGCCCTATCTTCACAAAAAGCAAAGTATCTACTACGCTCACTAAAACGATAGGAAATATGTAGAAATAAGCGATTATTAAATGATCACTCGTTTAATAATTGATCGCTTATTATGAGCTTTTAAAGCTCACAATAAGGCCAAGAACGTCAAAGTTTAATCACTAATTACCCCTAACATGCCTTTCATGCCAACGAAATGTAAATTTGGTGTCCCATACACTTCTCTCAGGCCACTGGGAAACATTGCACATATCAGTTGTATAATGCGTTTGAGTACTTTCTTGAATGATTGTTTTGCAAAGTTCGTAAAATATTGGCTCCTGTGAAATTTTTCCCACATATCGCTCATAAAGTGCCCCTCGTTCACTCAGAACGTACACTTTGCGACACATTGAGTTTCTTTAGGACATTAGACAAACTTCCTACCCAGCTCGCCAAATATCTTTCTGAAGCTCTGGGAAGCTTTAATAAGTAATGTTTTGGAAATGGTGTAATCAACATCCACAATGTAATCTTCAATAGCACATCATTAAAGCCGGGGCCTTTTTTTCGACCAAGCATAAACAAACTACCTTTTTAGTTCACCGAGGGGAAGATGAGTAATCTGTGTTTTAAAAGCTCAGGTTTAAATCTAATAAAACGTAATTAAATACACTTTATACTCTCACTGAACACACGTTATATGTCTTTCATTTTCCCGAAATGTAAAATCGCTGCAGTTTTTAGTTCACGGAACAAACTGGATTTGCTTTCCTTGCTGTTGTCAGCCTTCATATGCAGTGCTTGGGCGTGGTTTGCACATGAAGGTTACCTAAAGCCATCGGGCACAACGCCCCATTCTAACCACTGTGCGTTAGAGTGGCGTTACCAACTATTTCTCGAGTGGGGGGAGGGGGAAACCGCTAGTGATGTGACTCCTCTCTCTCTCTCTGTCTCTACACACACACACACACACACACACACACACACACACACACACACACACACACACACACACACACACACACACACACACACACACACACACACACACACACACACACACACACACACACACACACACACACACACACACACACACACACACACACACACACACACACACACACACACACACACACACACACACACATACATACATACATACATACATACATACATACATACATACATACATACATACATACATACATACATACATACATACATACATACATACATACATACATACATACATACATACATACATACATACATACATACATACATACATACATACATACATACATACATACATACATACATACATACATACATACATACATACATACATACATACATACATACATACATACATACATACATACATACATACATACATACATACATACATACATACATACATACATACATACATACATACATACATACATACATACATACATACATACATACATACATACATACATACATACATACATACATACATACATACATACATACATACATACATACATACATACATACATACATACATACATACATACATACATACATACATACATACATACATGGTGTCACAACTCTAATGCACCAAGATATAAAAATATGCACCTGCCACGTAGCTGGACATGGCGAAGGTAATGCTGTTTGCCGTCGCTTGGTGGTACTCAGATTATTTGGGATACCTCGTAATTACATAATTAGTCTTAGTTGATTAATCAACTCAAATCTATTTCTCAAATATTATAGTTAGGTGAAAACTCTCTATGAGAAAATTGTAAGCAATATTAAAAACTCCCGATACAGCTTTCTGTTGCTCAATATGTGCTACATAAAAGCGTTTTTCCGAGCTTGAAAAAACTTCTTGAATACACACAAAATTGCCGTGCGACTGACCACTTGAGACCCGTCTGTCCTTTTTTTTATGTAGTATGGCGTCTCGGTTGGGAGGGCATAATAAACTCCAACAGTAGCCTGGTTTCTTGGCTCCCGACTTATTCTTCATTCCTTCTACACTTCGACACCACACCACTGCGCTAAGTAACTACGGCAAGGTTAGAAATTTTGTTATAATGTCAGCGCTGCATTTCAACCAATTTAGGCTTATTACGCGCTACCGCTCGGTTATGACGCAGTTAGCGAAAAACAGCTCGGTGGTTATGGCCAGTTAGTTTGGCGTGTACTGAATAGAACTCGGACATGTTTGCGACGTTTTCTATGGGCCCCAACATTATTGAAACTTCGGTACTTTTTCAGCACGCTCGCCTCCCCTTGCGTTGTGACGGAGTTAACGAAAAGCGGCTCGCCCGGCGTGACGCAGTTAGTTTCGCGTGTACTGCATGTTACTGGGACAAGTTTGTGGCACTTTCTCAGACCCCCAACATTACTGTAACTAATTTAATTAGTTTTTGGGCACTTATGAGGCACGGTGGGTGCACACGGCGTTGTGACGCAGTTAGCAAAAAAGACCAGCTCGGCCGTGATGACGCGGTTATTTTCACGCGCACAGAATTATACGGGGTCGAGTTTGTGATGATTTTATTGCGATAGCAATTATATGGACACTTCAACCAGATTTCTGCCGTCGCCGTCGCCGTCGCCGTGAGGTTCCCTATAGATAAAATCTTCGCCGCGCGCCGTATGCCCGAGCGGAAGCGTGCGGGGACGCGCGCTATCACGGAGAGCGAACGCACTCAATCACCCACGCGCAAGCAAGGAAGCGGGAAGCCAGCGCCGGAGGGAGCGTGGGATGGGGGGGGGGGGGGGGGCGCACTTCTACTCTGCCAACAACCGCGCTCGTCGCTCGCCCGCACCGGCTCTTATCTCCACACGGCTCTGACCTTTATGCGCCGTGCATTCGCCGCTCAGTTTCCGTTGAAGCGATAAACCGCTCGTAACTTCGCCCGCTGCGGCGTATGCGCTCGCTGTCAGCGTTTTGACAGTCGTTGTCTGCAGTCATTCAGTGTGATCTATTCATGTTTGTGCGCGCTCACACCACGCTTGTTCATTCAGCTAGTAATAGTCGGGCCACATTTTCCAACGCACACTACACATGCAATGCTGCCCGGATCGGCAGTGCAGCACTACAGGTGTGTCCCTTCGCACGCGCTGCCCACGGGAAGCGCTTCTCATCAACACCACCGCTTCACACGCGCCTTCTCGTGGTCATCGAGTCTCTCTTCATGTCGGTCTACTTACGCCGCAGCACACCTGCTTACTTAATCAGCTCATGTTTACTACAATTCATATTTGTACCAAAGCCACTCACCTTACTTCTGATGACATTGCTGTGTTGCTATCGCATTCATTGCTGCGCCCTTAGGGCGAAACTGTGACATTTTTTTATGACCCCCCCCCCCTCCCAACAACATATACCTTCATTCGCTACTCGCGCTTCTAGAAAACGCGACGAGCGATTGAGAAGAGTGGTAACACGAGAATGTGTCGCTTGCGCCGGCAGAATGCACAAAAGATAATGGCACGTAGCTCAAAAATCAAGAACTTGGAACTCGAAAATTCTGTTTTTTGAAAAAGGGAAAACAGGATTCGCACCTACGCATTTGTCTTGAGAGCGAGTCGAAGGCATTCTGCGAGTTTCTAACATGGTCTGGCTGGGAGACTGTATTGTGGCCACCTCCGTGTAAGTCGCATACCATCGCGTCAGCTGAACCCAAGTTGTATGGAAAACGTGCAGTCACCAGTGTTTTTGTGCTCTAAAAGTGCAGGAAATAGTGCCGGGCAATGGGGGAACGCTTGGAAATTAGATATTTTCTTCATTATTTATGCTATCATTTAGGGTGAGTCCAGTATTTTCTACGCCACATGTGGAAAAGCGAATTGTTTTTGTTTGAAATGACGCCCAATCACAATTTTCGCACACTTCGCCTCTACACGCAGTATTCCTATAAGGTATAACTACCACATTTACTTTTTAAAGCGAAGAGAGAGAGAGAGACAGAAACTTTAATGAATAAAAAAAGTCCCAGGCCTATGCGGCACACGCAGCACAGTCACAGCGTAAGCTGGTGGAGCGGCTCAAAAGTAGCTCCAATTTGGGCACCACGCACAACACGGTCTTCGCGGCAGTCTGTTCGGCTCGTTTTGACGAGAACGATCTGAACTGTCCGCCCGGCGACGACAGCGAGCTGCGGCTTGTAATGCTCTCTGAACAGCAGTCTGCTGAGCCCGATCAAGCCTTAGAACTGCCACTTACATGTCGGGCGCACCGCCTTTGCAGGTACCTTAACTAGATGGCGCCACCATACTGGCGGAGGCTTGGCAGCTCGGGAGCGCGTTGATTGAACGCCTCGAATGAATCGCACATCGTCGTCTGCGCCTGAGGACGCTGCGTTTGCAGGCATCTTACCTAGATGGCGCCACCATACTGGCGGAGGCTCGAGTCGTCTCCCCCTGCGTGCTTGCCTTATATGTGGATATTTTCCGCAGCCAGATAGCAAGCGTTTGCGTGGCTCAGTGGTAGAGCATCCGGCTCCCACGCAGCGGGCGTGGGTTCGATCCCGGCGGGAATGGGGTACTTTTTTCGCGGTTCCAGCGATAGCGGTTACGCGGCGGACGCAGGCGGCGGCATCATCGCGACGCGAAAGGGCTATTGGAATGAACCCATAACAGCTTACGCTGTAAAATAAAATTTTAGGTCCCGTGGTTGGAGCCCGTAGTCCAGGGCTCCACTGGCCCGAGCGGCTCGCTGGGCTTTGGTCCAGGAGAGCCAGTTGGCTTTCCTGATCCTCGTCCACAAGCCGCGCCTCCCACTGCCTGTTAAAATCTTGTGTTTTTAGTTGTGTGGAGTTTATAAGTGTCGGTCTGTTTGGGCATATCTACGTGACGTGCGGTAACCTTGGCGTGTCCCCGCACCACGGGCATTCGTCAGTGTATCGTGTTTGGTGAATACGGCTAAGCGTACCGAAACTTTATATGGCTAGGCAAAACGAAAAATCGTCTGTTAGTCACCTGTCAACAGAAAAGTATCAGCATTTGCTCGAGCATCACCTGTAAACAGAAAAGTATCATCATCAGCCTTGGCTCGAGCATCGTCGTCGTCTGCTGCAGCTGGGTTGTTGGTGTCCCTCGGGTTGCGCTCGTGCTCGGGACGCGCTCGTGCCACTACTCCCGCGTTCATCGTCATCGTCTTCTCTAAGAAATAAACTCGTTTTTCTAAAAAAAAACAATGTCTTACCAGCATCGAAAACAAAATAGTGTGGTCTATTGCTGGTCCTATATGCATATTTGAGTGTAGTAAGGTAATTCTTAGTCGCACGCGTAAACCAGGAACGCCGAGGTTTTACAACAAACTATAGCCTTAAATGTATCACAGCGCTCACAATATATTTAGCGTAGAGAAAGGTGCTTTTTTTCTGGAGTGCGCTCAGGAGCCAATTAAGTACTTGCTCGTCACATGGAAGTGCAGGAGAGCAATGGATCAGCTGTTCGTAAGTTCAAGTTTGTGCTGCTTACATTCTAGAAGCTGGAAAAAGGAAGAAAAATCTGCCAGCTGCAGTGCATGCGCCGTAGTTGTTTTCTTGTGAACTGCGGCCGCTGGGCACTTGAATCTGAATTTTGTTCTGCTATGTGGCATGTTGATATTTGTCGTCGTACTTGCCAAAACGTCTTCTTCTCACATAGAATCATTTTGTCGACCGTCTTTCAACAGGCTCATTCGCTCACTTGTGTACAAATACTCATTCTTCACTTGCTAAACACGCATGTCATTTTATTCGCATCCTATTTGTTTGAAGTGTGTGTGCAAGTCTGGCTCACTGTCTTTTCTGGATTATTTTAGCGACCGGCATCCCTTCTAAGTCTTTCTGAAGGAGGTTTCTTCAGCTGGATCGTCGGGTCGCGTGGAAGGAACAGTGTCACCCATTAGCCCCAGATGAAACTGCGGAATCTGCACTATACGCTCAATAAAATGCTTCTCGAAGTGGCGCTCGCACACATAAAATCCCGTTGAAACATTTTCTCAGCACGGCGATGTGCACGCTCACGATTGTCGGAACAATATGGGTGTCGTGGTACTAAAATCAGCCCTTATCTTGAATGTTTGTAGCCGGCTAGCTTTCTTCTGTGTAGCAGAACTTTCACTCTGTCTCGAAGCCTAAAAAGCTTTATATTTTCAAGCATCACCGACAGTATTATCACTTCCCTCCCTCAACTTCTAAGTAAATTACAGGAACTCGGAGAACTATAGTGACTCAGAGTGCAGCGCACCGTGCCGTCAGCGTGCTAACAAACGACATAAATGACCGCTTTTGAAAATTACTCATTGCAGTAAGAAACATAACACTTTTATACCTTTCACAACATAATTTAACTTTCTTCTTTCATATTTTATAGTGAAACCCAATTACTTTAATTGTATCCAAGCGCGCAATAACAACAGAGTCAGTAGCAGACGACGAGCGCTTCGCGACAGCCTTCTGACCGCAGCGAAACTCTTGTCATGACGCGGAGAAGCAGTGAACGACCCCGGTCGGCACACCTACCCATCTAGCCACCGTACTATACAGGTAATTCGGCCGCTGGGCTCCATGGGACTGTCCGCCCTTGTTGAATGTCTTTCTAATTACCGTTGAACTTTGGTACCTGCTTCGGGCGGTCTCTAAAGTAATATCCAAATTTTTTTCCTAATGTACGGGACCGTCACAGAACTTCGAGAGGAGTTGTGGGCTCCTGTCTGTACATAAGTTCATGTAAATTATTTATTTTTATAAAAAACTTTGATTGATTCACTGATATATGGATTTATTTGCTGATTGAGTATTACCCGCGGAGTTACACATTTTGAGTACCAAACTTGCGCATATTCCATGCTAAGTATGGAATGAAATTTGAAGGTCAAGACAATGCAGATACAGGCCATAAATTATGCACCGACCATGCTTGTTTTTCACTACGCTCAATGTCAAGGAATGTTTAATGTTCTTCTCACACGAGCACCGAAAGTACCATTGAATATCTTCAAAGAAATGCTAGGCATAGCTTAAGAGCCGTATGACATGTAGAGGTGAAGTTCCAGGGCACATTTCCTTGTGCCTATAGAAGGTACGCGTGATTTCTGCGGCCATTTTACTATGCAGCGCACGCCGTACAAAGCACGCGGACTGGCACCTTGCTGGTTTGCGCCGGACAAGACAGAAAACGGCCAAGATTACAAAGTCAAGCCACGTGCCGCCGACCCCATTTGAGGGCAAAAGCACGCTTTAAGAAGGCGTGCCAGCTTTTGAAGGACCCTGTACTGTGGCCGAAAGCAGCGAATAAACTACGCCCTACTACAGTTCACCCAGAGACGTGGAGGGAAATTGAATTACGTTGCTGCGTTTTATGGCTTCCCTTAGAATGCACTGTTTTGTTTTCTTTTGAATGCAGGCCCTCCAAGCAATATTTAAAGCACGTCACATTTCTTCCCCTCCCCATCCTGTCTTCTTTATTCTCGTCTTGAGACGCGTTCCCGTTTCCCAAGCTGCATCCTGAAGAGTGTCAGAAGCTTTGTAATGTCGTAAAATTTTACTCGCCCTTCCGGGCCTGCGAGTGCAAGTTGTTCCACAGCAATGTTTTCCCTGTGCTAGGAGCCTTTTAAGCTTAATTTTTTTTCCATTAATATTAAGCCATTCACGCAAAATGGCAGAAGGAGTGAAAGCGGTAAGCCATTGTTACTTACTTGCTACCATCGGAACAAAGTAACAGTTGGACGAGAATTTTGTTCTCCTTTTTACTGTCTATCCTGTTAAAGAGGAGTTGAACCGTCCATGAGGTCCGAGAGGCAGCCGAAAGGAAACCGCGAAGTTTTGTGTTCATTCACTGCCGCCAAGATTATTGCCTTGAAAATGATATACTAGGCATTACATCCTCGTATTAGTGAATTTCAGGAAAATAGCATTCCAACTTACTCATTGATGCCTTGAAATAGGAACAATAGTGCGCAAATTAGCTTTACTAGTTGGAACACGCCATCTAATGTGGAAAGGAGAACATTGATCATGGCGCTGTTGGGCATTCAGCGCAAGGAGTGACGACCATCGTCTACTACTCGTTGCGTTGCAGCAAACGATTACACTTTTTGGACGTCGGCCGTTTCTATAACTTCACTATGTAAATCACAGTGCAGTGTGGCTACCTAAGAACACTTCAACTGGGAAATATTTGGTGAGTGACCTGAAGCTAACTAAATTTAGTTGTTATATTTAGTTATTAGAAGGATAAAGCTGTAAACCAGGGCCCAAATTCACAAAACGTTTTTTTTGCAACCTGCGTTTGGCCAATTTACACTGATGATATTGATTGGCATGATAAACAACCGATGGCTGGCCATGACAGTGGTTATCAACAGCCTCGCATAACACTTACGAATAAGTTTCCGAAATAAGGGCCCTGTATTTTTGGTATTATGGTTGTTTACGCTACGAACACTGGCCTTTTGAACACGCAGTAGGCAAAGAAAAATCTCTAGTTGCCCTTACCGTAACTTTGCCGTAATATATCAGTCTATACTGACTCGTAGGCACATTTCGCAATTTGTTTCCGCCATCTTTTTTTAAGTTTGTTATTACTATTGGGTTATTGGTTCAGTTGCTTATTTTTATTGGCAAAGTCGTCGAGGTGATTTTCTGATTTTTTTGTGTAGGTTAGATAAATTTACTAACTAGTAGCACGGGATCATGTTGAAGTGGCTATTACGGAACAGGAAGCCTTTAATTCAAAAGTCTCTGCATGGTAACACTGAAACAAACGGAGCCAGCTGGTTTAGTCAAGGCTGTTGCTTGTCGCCTAAAAACACTCGCCTCTGAGCTTTATAAATACAGCTGGCATAGAAGCAATATTATTTACCTAAATAGGCACTCAGGCTCCGGAGTTTGCAGGATATGAGGTTCCGAAAAGTTTTAGCTGCGTGAAATGGGCTACTCCTTCGTTGATAATCTCGACACTTGAATATTGAAAGTGGCAATTGAAAGTCTTCACAGAAAAAGATTTTTCCAATGGCGAATTATTACAAATCCCAGGTGTACATTCTTTCCGTGTATATTTAGTGATACGCACATCGCCGCCATTGATACAAAAAACGATAGCGAACCCTAGAGAGGGGAAAAAAACTTCCAGTGGCCCCTCTTCATCTTGACGTCCATAAAGTGGCGCATGGTTGTCACGACACCGGCATATGAATAGAGGACAGTTCTCTCCTTTGATGTGCTATCAACATCCGAAGTAAACATATTGATCTTTCGCCCACGCCTTCAACACGCCGAGAGAACATTCAGAGCTTTGTATGCTGACTGACTTAATCATACAAAAGAAATAAGGTAAGGGGGAAGTGCGGCTCTCGAGGCAATTTACGGGGTGTGTCCCAGCTATCATGCAGCACGATTTAAAAAAAGAGGAATGGCGTTACGCGAAGCAAACTTAATGCCTATTGTTTCCAGTACAGTGTAGTAGGCGTCAGTAATTTTCTCGTTACTGAGATTTATTTAGGTTTTTTGTAATTAATTATCTAACTGGAGAAGTACTGTCCTAATTATCAAAGTCTCAATGAGAAAGTTGTAGAGTACATGAAAAACTCCCGATACAGCTCTCTGTTGCTGAATACGTGCTACATAAAAGCGTTTTTCTGATTGTGAAAGAAGCCCGCGAATACACGCAGAATTGCCAGGCGACTGGCCGCTCGAGGCATCTTGCAACTGCGTGCATTCGCGGGCTTCTTCACGCTCGGAAAAACACTTGTATGTTTTTATGTAGCACGTATTGAGCAACAGAAAGCTGTATCGGGAGTTTTTCATATTGCTCTACAACTTTCTCATTGACACTTTGATAATTAGGACAGTACTTCTCGACTTAGATAATTAATTACAATTGCCTAATGAAATATCAGGAACGAAAAAAAATTACTGGCGGCAACTCCACTGTACTGGAAACAATACACTCTAAGCTTGCTTCGCGTAACGCCGTTCCTCTTTTTTGAAATCGTGCTGTGTGACAGCTGGGAAACCATGTATATATATATATATATATATATATATATATATATATATATGCCACATGTTTTTTTTTTCATTTCTTAATATACTTTCTGTTCCTATAGGCACAAGAGACAGGAGTACGATAATTTCGACGAAATATGCAGTTTAGCAGCAAGGAATTTCACAAGGCGTCTTGCATGGCGATCTAGAATAATTCGATGCCAGACAGGGTTTTTAGACGATAGCGGTAATATTGCATTTATGAAGTTTGTGTACCTACCGTTTTGCGTACCATGAAGTTATGCGTATAATTCGAGGCCTTCAAGAGAGCCCAAGCTTGATCGACGGTTAATAAATGACAGGTTCCATATATTCCCCACTTATCCAGATTGAGCTTTTATTTGAAATTGTCGCATGCGTACATATTGAACGGTAAAGGAGGATGGCGTACGTACAGCAATATCAATTCGGTATTGGTTGCTCATGTCATCATGAAGCTTTGTGACAGTGATTTATTGTCGTTAGAAGCTTCCGTGAATTTGAAACAATGATGCTCTGTATAACTGTTGCTGCCATCTAGGGGCCCGCTCCATGGAGAAAGTGTTCATATTTCATAGTCGTGTTTATTTTGTGGTAGAAGGGAGGCTTTCAATGTCTCTGCAGTTTTCATATGACAGGGGGCATGGCCATAAAACTAATGTACACATGCAAGTGACTGTCACTAATTAGTAGACACTGAAACGTTGGCATCGGTGTTGCATATGCAATAAAAAGTGCTTGCTTTTGAAAGCAATTCTTTCTTGCTTTCTTTTTATTCAGGTACACGAGGCTACAAACAGTTCGGTCTGTGAAATAGAAACCAAGAAAATATCGTGAATAACCTTTTCAGGGTCTATTTCTTTATAAAGAATAATAAACCAACTTTAATACAGTGTTGAACAACAGGTACGCGTACGTTGAACAACGTGGCACAACCATGAAGTGCATTTGATATGCAATAGATATTGCGTACTTTGATCCCGCTCTTGGTGGAGTGCAAAATATTATTAATATCTCCTTCGTGGGATCTAGAGGTGGGATCCTGGGTGACGGTAAGCTTGTCGCGCACGCAGCGACCTCTAATTAACAAACTTTTTATTGAGAATATTCTTTAGTACGCGTAAGCTAAAAGCAGCACACCTGTGTGGTTTCTCGCTGTATTACGCGGAATTCCACTTACAAATTTAGATGAAGTTAAAATTCTAATTACGTGATTAGAATTCACTTGAGTAAGTAAGAGCAATGGTTAACTTTATGCGATGCAGTAAACAGGCAGGCAATCGGTATGTGTTGAAACTAGAGCACATCACGGGCCGATTGTATGAGCCCGGGCCCGGCCCGGGCTCGTTTTTAGCTTGGGCTGCCCGCCTGAGCCCGACCAAAAGTTTCGTGGCGAAGCCCGGGCACGGCCCGGCCCGCCACCCCTTTAGTTTCGCCCGAAAGACGAACCATCGATTGCGATAGCCCATTAGTAGACAGCTGTACAAAGTAAGGATAGGAGCTTTATCAGCCGTGTAAGGTAGGAAATATTCGCTTAAGAACTAAATAAACAAACACACTGTCACGCGCGCGCACGTAAACATGAACAAATCTCGCTCGATGATCGCAAAAACTTGTGAAAACGCTGGAGTGAGAAAACGCGCCAGTGGCAGCGAGCAAATTGACCTTCGCACTGGCTCTCGCTTCAGCGCTAACTAAACGTCGAAAAAAACAGCGCATACGAAGATACCGGCACTCGGCGCATGCACTTTGTAACCATTGCAGATCGATTTGAATATAAGGCCCCCGCGGGCGCACACCTCGACCACATCGCACATAGCATTCAACATACGGCGCCCGCGCGGCAGCTTAATGAGCAGCAGCAGCAAAAACAGAAGGTATCCCCCCACCCCCACTATTTTCGTCACGTCCTCCCGGTGCCTCGCGCGCGAACGAATACCGCGCACTTCCGGCCACCTATCTCTCTCGCGTGCACGAGCTTAAGCTGTGGTTACCGGCTCACCCTCACACGCTTTCATTCGCACGCACAGTGTACGACGCGCGGTGGCGGTTTTATCGCCGTTGGACTTTATACGGAACCTCACGGCGATGACGACGACGACGACGGCAAAAATGCGCTTGGAATGTCCATATAATTGCTATCGCAATAAAATATTGTAAGCACATGAGACATACAATACTTTAAAATCTGTGGAAATGTGGTCTCCACAAAAGTGTGTGCGTTTCTAGAAAGTGGTCGGTTCAATTTGTCGGCAATTTCTGTTGTTTTAAGCGCCAAATTCCATACCTCCTCTTCTCTTTAAAGAGTGGTAAAGGCCAATTCAAAATGACAGTGTACTTTATAGCTTTTGATCTATTACAGCTCCTGCCGCCACAGGAGACGCTAGGTGATATGACGAAGTGATCCGGGGAAGTTAAAGACATTTGCGGCTTAATTAATCTGGTGGATAAGTATACCTCCTACGCTAAGATGTCTTACTTGTCGCAAGAAAGTAGAGAGCAATGTGAAACTTGATGAATTAGACCGAAGAAAGGCAAAGAAAACAAATTGTTGAGAGTAAGCGTAAGTAATTACTGGACACTTAACTCTCTGACAGCATGTACTTATGCTTGCTCTTTACTTGGATTTTAGTGCTGAGCTTGCTTTAAATTATCCTCCCAGCCCTACGGTGTTTGCTCATTCTTGCAAGATCCTCTAATTACCTCCACTTGCTCTTGCCTCAGACTCATTTTAGGTCATATTAAGTCCACAAAACTGAACTTGAGAAAACAGATAAGACAGGGTAAAACGAAATGAGAAAGAACCGCAATGAAGTGGTTAGAGGTTGCCGTATGACGATGCTCTGTTAGCACAAAGGCATGGTTTTGTGTTCCTGTTAACTTTTGTTTCAGTGCCGGCCTACAGGTAAGGCACATGAAAGTGAACTCCGAAAGGCGGCGCCTTGTCTTCGTACCACTAAATATGAATAAAATTCGGGGGTTCTATGCGTTAAAGGTACGATTTAAAATTGAGATCAACTGTATTGGGCACTATTCAGTAATTTTGAGCACCTATAGACATTTAACATGCACTAAACCTAAGTACACAACAATCTTGCATTTCACCCCTATAGTTCATGCCGTAAGATGCACATACCCTGTGAAGGTGCTAGCATGGTGCCCTTGTATGGGCAAAATGCTTATAGTATTGTCATTCATTCATTCTACACAACCTGAGCACAGATCGCAAAAAGACTTCGCAGGAGACCACAACATGAACATTTCGAACCAAGGGCAGATGCGCAATTTGTAGAACGCCCTTACGAATACTCAAATTTTATGCATAAGTTCTTTCTACAAGGACGCTGTTCCCTTAACAAACTTTATAGGTCACAACTTAAGCCTAGTCATTTGTTTGCATGCTCTTACATTTATGAATGCTCTTTTTATGAAGAAACGTAGCTTGACTGACTTCACAATTTTTAAATATTTTATTACTCTGTATTTATGATGAGTCATTATAAAATGCACCAATAGTCATTCTACCACCTTGACTAGCTTTCAGTAGAGTATCAAGCACACTGGAATAACATCACGTTTCACACATTTGTCGAGAGTCAATCATATTTCTCGACTGATGGGGCTAATATCTTAAAAGATTTCTGGAAATAGCACAGGTAAGCAAAGAACCAGTATTAACTGCGCAAACACTGCAGTGCACTTAGCCGTGAACCTGCAAGAAGAGTCACTTTCGTCATGCTGCAAGTGTACAGTTCTCTTCGTTGGCTCCACAGATGCTGACACACACAATAGGTTCTGTGACATGGTTGCGTTTTTGTTCGGTTGTCCCGTGCTCTTGGTTGTATTTCACGCTGTTCTATTCGAAAGCATGGCTTTCGTGACAGTGTGTCGCCGATCTAGTTGCAACCAGAAACGTGACAAGTGTTCCTGATACGGAACCAGTCTTTCTGTCACAGTGCTCTGGCACTCCGATCTTCAAGCCATCAATCACCGTCTAACCCCGCCATTTTTGTTTTGTTCTGCATTGCTCCCAAAGTCATCTTCTTTTCTTCAAAAACTTGGCTTCTTCTGACAGAATAGGAAAAAGAAGCTTATATAGCTTACGTCTCCGGGTATGAGAGAAACTTCGCAGAAACCTTGTTTTTTTAACTTCCTTAGTTCTTACACTAGTGCGCGTATCAATCCCAATCTGCGTTCCTGAAGTCGTTTTCTTCAGGAAAGGTTTCATAAAGCCAACTTGTTCCGCTGTATATCAAAAAAGTACTACTAGCTCTTTGAGAGAGGTCGTATGGCAGACGTGGCTTTAACGTGACCACCTGGTGTTGTTAAAAAAATTCTGGGGTTTAACATACCAATACCACGATATGATTAAGAGGCACGCCGTAGTGGGGGACTCCAGAATTCTTTTGACTACCTGGGGTTCTTTAACGTGTACCCTATGCGCCGTAAACGGGTGGTTCACTGTCACCTAAGTGAAGCCGTTATGGCTGGGATTTGATCCCGCGCCCTCGGGCGTAGCAGTTCAATGGCAAAACCCATTACCCCACCATGGTGGGTGGACGTTTTCAGTGTATAGATATCTCGGCACGCTAAAGTGTTTCCACTGTGCCCCAGTGCATATTCGCCGTCACAGCCTGAAATCTAACCCATGACTATCCGCCTAGCAGAACAATGCATCGACAACACAGTCAGTACTTCGCGTGTCTCAGAAGGAAATTGTTAATTCCTTGAGAAATGCCTCATTGTATAAGCATTTGGAAACCGCCACCTTGAAACGGCGGCTATTGCGCTCCGCTGCTGAACAAGAATCCGCAGTATCAATTCGAAGCCGCCTCTGGCGCATTTTGACGGAGGCGAAATTTGAAGGTTTTTGTGCAGTTAAGGTTGCATGCACGTTAAAGAAACCCAAGTGGTCAAAACAAATCTGGCGGCTTCTACTACGGCATCTCTCATCGCCTGTGTTCTGCTTCGAAAAATAAACCAAATAAATAAATAACGCAATGAAACTTCATGTTTTATTGCAAGCTCTAACGTACTATTACAGTGCACCTGAACGGGACACTAAAGGGAGAAATTATATTCGGCTACACATATTCTGTGCACTCTGGGAAAGGCAACGTATGAATCACAATTTTCTTTTGCGTCAAAGAAGGCAGGTCAGCCAATGATGAATAAAATTGTTGAGTTTTTCTGGGTATACTTGCACCGAAGACCGTGCTCTCGTACCATAGAATAACTAGTTGGAACTCTATAAAACTGAGAGTGAAATGACCATTGAACTTTAGAAAACAGTGCGCAGTATCGGAAACCATTTCCATATGTAGATAGATGTAAGGAATACGGCCGCAACTACACATTCTCAAGTGGAAACTGCCAACCAGGCACATGCACTGTACAAGCATGTTCTCGATGAACTGGGCTCGCTGTCTGCCTAGCTAGGTATGCTCGATAGCTAGATAGCTAGATATGCAAGATATAGCGCCTTCTCTGTAACCCTTCAAAGGTCGATTTAATTTTCTTTTAAAATCTTTGAAAAGATAAAAATATGGGGTGTTAGGTGCCAAAACCACGATCTCATTATGAGGCACGCCGTAGTGGGGGACTCCTGAATACTTGGGACCACCTCGGGTTCTTTATCGTGCACCTAAACTAAGTACATGGGTGTTTTCGCATTTCTCTCCCATCGAAATGCGGCCGCCGTGGCCGGGATATGATCCGGCGACCTTGTGCTTCGCAGCCCAACATAATAGCTATAAGCAACCACGGCGCGTTTTAAAATCTTAGGGCTAGGAAACTATGTCACTCTTGAATTTTTAAAGACCTTATCTTGACTACTTCTTTATCTGGCATTTTTTATGCAGTACTTGCGTGTAGAAAATGTTATTTTATTTATTTATTTTATTTATGAATACTGCGATTCCAGAGAGATAATAGCCGGGGCAGTACATAACAAACCAAACACGTTGAAAAAAGAGGTACGTCCATGTCAATGACTAACATAATTGGCTCAGAAGCAAAACGGTAGAAGCCAAAACCACAAATAATGCAAATTACGCAATAAACAATAAAACAAGCAAAAAACGTTACTGTGTTTCTTAAACGACGACAAAGAATCTTGGGTCACAATTGACATCATTAGAAAGGTTATTCCATTCAACAAGGGTTCTAGGAATAAAGGAGTACTAAAACAGTTATTTCGTGGAACTAAAGATTTTCCTGTAAAATATTGTCGTTGTCTTGTAGCACATACTTCAGAGTACGTAATAATCGGTGGCGTGTCAATGTTCTAAACACCTTTTACTAACCGGTAGAACAAATTTAGCCGACAAATGCGCTTTCTGTTGGCAACTGAGGGTAGTTCACTTCGCTTGATGGGTTCAGTAACTGACGTACTCCCGTACGAATATATATATATATATATATATATATATATATATATATATATATATATATATATATTCCCCACTACTTTCTCTTGTCTTCTTTCCAGATTGTTGATGTTAGTCCTGGTGTACGGATCCCAACTGAGTACTGGATGCCCTAACATAGGACATATAGAGGAGTATTCAATGAGACGTGCAGAAATTGTGGGTAATTTTAAAGTGCTTCTCCAGAAGAACACTTTGTATCGAGAATTCATTACTTTAACCACGTCAATGTGTTTTGTCCAAGACAGATTATTGGTGATCTATAAGCCCAAATATTTATATTGAGTTAACTCTGAAAGACAGAGCGCGATTGCTTGGTTACGAAAGACGTCGCTTCTTTTTACGAGTTATTTGCATAGAGAAAGTTTTTTTTTGTTCAAAAATAATAGCCCTCTGACACTTCCCACACCGATATGACGTTCTGAAGATTCTCGTTTAACCTTGCTTAATCGTCGATTGAGCTAAATGTTTCATGAGTGACAGCGTCGTCTATATGTTTAATAGTAATAGTTACATCAGCAACTGTACTTTATAAACATAAAGAACAATGGGGGACCGAGCACTGACCCTTGTGGAACGCCAGTATTCACAAAACGGAACTTGAGCAGGTGCCTTTAAGTACCTACTGATGGTGGTTCGAAAGGAAGCTCTAACCCATACTAGCAGTTTCTGTTTTGTTATTATAGACCCTAATTTGAGAAGCAGTTTAGTGTGTGACAGTTTACCAAATGCCTTACAAAAATCCTTGTAAATAATGTCTGTTTGCTTTCCTTTATTGATTGCAGCGGCGAAATCATAGGTAATTCGAATTAGTTGTGTGTTAGTCAAATAACCACCTCTAAAGCCGTGTTGTGCTTCCAGATTTGCGCAATGGCTTGATTGTGGCTGTTCTCCAGTCATCCGGCCGCGCACACTCATTCAGAGACCTATTAAATATCAAAAAAGTACTTTGCGCACTATTGTGCATAACTTTGCACAAATGTGCATAAGAAGTCGCATTTGGGATATCATTCGGGCCAGGAAATTTTTTCACGTATAATTTCAGCAAATGATTGAAAACACCGTGCTCTGAAGTTTTTAGATATGGCATAAAAGGCAAAGCCATATTCAACATCGGCATACAATTATTATCTGTTGTAAATACAGACTTGAAATGAATATTGAAATGATGTCATTATCTCTTGTATAAATAGGGTGCCCATGCTAACATTTCGGTTGGTAGTGCGATTTTCTCTGTCGAATCTTTTTCCCTGAGCACTAGTTCTTACGCCATTTCATATTACGGCACTACTACTTACAGGGCGTAGAACCTAACACAAAACGGCAAAGAGAAGTTTTTCCATCAAGATTTTGGCCAAAAATATTCTTAATTCTTTCTTTTTTTTTGCTTATGATGCAACGCACGACCATATAACGAAGTTACGGAGGCAAGATGCATACATGTAAGATGTTTTTTCACGACTCGTCTAATGAAAAATGTTCTTACTTCTTTTCTATGCCCTGCATGCATGTAGAGCTGCAGTCGGCTTTGTACCATTACGCAACGTTCGCTTCTGTGTAAACACGAAGATTAACTGCGTAGAAAGTCATTTATCTTTGTAGAGGTTCGCGTTAGGAAAGCACGACATGCTGTTTCGTAAAAGAAAGCCTACTTTCATCAAGCACGAAACGCATGTCCTTACACTTGTAAAAAAATGAAAGGGCGTTCATTTTCTCTTTCAGCAGAGACGCATCTGCAAGCCAGCTTGATTTCTTTCTTTGAATCGCGTATATTCACAGTTTACTTTCCTAAGTTATGCCAAGTTTGCTCATCCCCTATTTTTCCCCCGCTAGCTTTTTGTATATTGACTATAGGGGGCAAAATACCATCCAATCAATAGCATACGATGATTGTAATTTGGTTCTTATTCCGAGCGTTCAGTGAGGCTGAGAGATTATCAAAAAACAGTCAGTCCGCGCCAACAGCCCGAACTACAGCCTCATGCAGCGCAGACGACCGCAATGCCACTCCCCCTGGCATGCAACTTCCTCTCCCTCACCACATAGTATAATATTTTGGTTAGGACCCAAGAAATTGTTGTAGTTTTCAAAATTTGAAATTGTTGGATTATGTTTAGCGAATTGTCACTACGCTGTAAAGCATTTTTCCTAATTTACAACAAGTTTACAGCGGCGCGTTAAGCAATTTAGGTAATAAATACATGCACTAGGGCGCCTTCTTTCAGTGTTACCTGTGCAAAATCATCTTTTACGGTTGTTTTTAATGATTTGGTACGCCGACTTAATAGTAGCATAAAATTATCACAAGACCTATGAAGATGCGACGCACTAAACTACAAATCCTACCACTTTTTCAAAAGCCAAGGAGTAGCTGGTACCGCATTTGCGAGCGAACACCTCCTTCTATCATTTCAATTATTTTTTTCTCTGACCATTGCGTTCACAACTACGAACAAGGCTTCTGAGAGTAATCGCCTTAGTTATGATGGCTCGGCGCTCTTGAATGGCCACAAAAGTGAACCGTAATTCTACTGCATATGGTGGTCGTTGATTCGTGCCCATTGGCGTAAGCACAAGGTGCCTATCATCACAACTATGTGCCCGTCACAACGCTTTAAAATAAGGCTAAATAGAGGTCAACACCGATGCATATCAAATCGGCACGATCATCAAAGCCAACAAGGACGTGGCCAGTTAGATTTTCAAACGTCACTCCTTTTTCCTAGTTTCAAAGTGAAACAGAATAGTTTGTCTTGCGTAACAATGCCTAAAGCATAGTTCTTTGTTAAAGCCTGAATAGCTTCAGGGAAAAAGCTTCCGATGTGAACCCCTGTACGAAATCTTGAGGTGTTCTTAGTGTAAAAGAACATGAAACGATATGAACAACAGGACAGAGAAGATCATCATATTCTTCAAAATGTTCGCACATTGCTGTCCATATTGTTTCGCGTCCTATTTCACAAATAACAAGAATCTGCCCACGAAGCCAGCAAGATGTAGTCACCAGAAGTGTAAGTCGAAAACACTTAGTGTCAGTTTACTCTGTGAAGATGTCCAGCGAAGCTGTTATGTGTTCTTCCAAAATGACGAAATTATATCTATCTATGACTATATATATGCAATTAAAGCATCAATACAAAGACACCCTAATCCACCTTAATCAACCCTAATCCTCCTTAATACACCTTAATGGAATTTAATCCATCCTAATCCACTTTAATTCACCCAAATGTAACTTAATCCACCTTTATCCACCCTCTTCCATACTCCACCTTAATCGACTTTAATCCACTTTAATTAGTGGGTAGACTGTGACGTAGTGGTCATCCTTCACTGGTTTTAACACCTGTATAAAGGAACCTACATACATAACCTATTGTAGATTCAATTTTGTCGACGCGACTTCTTAACGCGAGAGCTTTAAGGGCCCCGTGTCGCAGAAAATCCGGTGTCGGCGTCGGGGGTGTTGCCCGGTCAAGAAAATCATCCCGAACCACTCCAAGCCGCGCAGTTCCTCCGTATGGCGCAAGCCCTTAGTGAACAAAAATTTAATTTCTCAAAGTAATATCTGCCAGAAAATCGTAAAATACGACTTAATCACAACCTGCAGATGTGATAGCGTCGGATAGTTTTTTGAATGTACGAGAAAACAATTCTGTTACGAGGAGACTCAAACACAAACCCGTTTTCCAGCATTTGAACCATACAACAGCAGCAAGTCTGAGTATAGGTTACTTGCTAAAACAACATGCAGATGGCGCTTGCGTCCTAGGCAGGTCAAACTGGGACCATAGACTTTCTCACTATAATACCTAGAGGGTAATCTGGTGCCACCACCTATGCGAGTTTCTTAAAGGGCGCTGTGCCGTCATTGGAATGACGGGATATGTGTCAGCGAGGCTTGTGTTGGCTGGTGTTTTACGAGGCTTCGAATAAAACGTATATATGGCTACGCAAATTACTAAAATAAAATCTACATAAAGGATTCACCCATAAAATACTTTCATTCAGCCCGATAACGCTAACGCGTTCCACTGTTAAACGCGAAACTTAAGCGTTTCCATTTTTTAAACCCTTTCGACGCACGCACTTTTGGTTAGAACCTAGCCATATACAGCTTTGCTGTATATGGCTTTCTCAAGCCATATACAAAGGCTTTCTCAGCCAAAGGCTTTCTCAAGATATATATCTGTAGTCGCGTTTGGAACAACACGTGTTGGCCGGAGCTGTCAGTGTGCCTGCGCTGAGTCTCCGCTAGCGTCGAGGGTAAATTAACGAGGGAGAACGAGATTGAGATATTGAGATGCCAGACGCAGAGCGTCGCGCACACGCACGCATGGCTTCATTTTCCAGTCGCTGCATGGGAGATACATCAATGCACACGAGAACGGAAGCGTTGCCGACGGGGACCGCGAGTAGGTGGTCGTCTGCTCTCGGTAATGAACGGCTTAGCGTGCCCGCAGCAGGCTTCTAGATCACGTATCGGTGAGCACCGGTTACACCCATTATTGTAGGTAGGAGTATATGGCACGATCCCTCTAAATTATACGCTACTGAAATCAATGGAACTCGCTCGGTGGAGATTTCTACGAGCGCGGGCAGCCCTGAGTCAAGGTAAGGTGCAAGTTGGTATCTTGTTATGGATCAATGTCGCAACGCAGATGGAATAAACTTGAAAGTTTGTTCATAGGAGTGCTTGCTTAGCAGCATATTGCACTTCTTCAATTCTAGGTGGCTTAACAGGTGCCCTCGAATTCGAACGGGAGGAGGTGGTACGACGAAAGGAGCTTTCTGGAATCAAATATAACGCAACTCAACAAATTCAACCTAGAAAATTTTATACGTTAGTCATTGTGGATAATGTTAAGAAGAGTTGTGCACGGGCTGCGCCTAAATTATAAGGTGGTGTCAAGTGTCGCGATTGTGCGTTTTGTGCGCACATTTACAGGATGATTGGAAGGACAATGTGAAGGACAAAGAACAAAGCTACAATACGAATACCGCATAACAGTTGGCGGGAACTGTTGAACTAAAGTAAAAAAAATTACGCAGACAGCGTCATAAAATTTTGAGGTAGACAGCAAAGGAACTGTAAAGGAACATATTGTTAAAATGTGAGCTAGGTTGAACTAGAAGATAAAATATGCACGGCTAATGTAAGCCTACCACAACAAAATTAGCAGCAAAGGAGGGGACTCGAGCTCGTGCGAACATCATCACGTTGTACTGTAGAAAATTTAACCATTTTCCTGAGTAACAACACCTAACAAATCTCAGGTCTTAGGAAATGAGCAGTCTTCGTGCTTGATTATTTAGAGCAAGAAGATGTCATGAAGATCCCATGTGCTTCAAGGTATTCTCTGCAAATTAACTCGCTTGCTCATTACCTGAAGATCAGCCTGGTGACCCTCGTCGCTTTTAACTTTGCACTTGCATTGTCTGATTTCACGACACTTTAAGCATTTTTATCTCTCGGCATTGTAATTATGTGGCTGAAAAAATTGTTCTTCTTTGCACATTGACAGTTCCCATGCCGTAAGAGCTCTTGCATGCAGAGCTGCTTTTTGTTTGTATTCACCAATTAAGAGCTGACGCAGTCGAGCTCATCATTGTTTGCAATCTCTGGACTCTCTTGTGTAATGCGCCTGCTACCTGGTCTTGCCTGAATTGAAAAAAAAAGAACTACTTTTTCTCTTATTGCCTGGGATTTTAATTCCCTAATGCATATCTCATTCTGGACAGTAAGAATCAATAGAGCCGAATTTAATTTCTCTGGGATTGTGGAGGCTGTATAGCACCTTACTATATGCTACCGCCCATTTTTTAAATAGAAGGCTTGTGCTCGGCACCACTCTAAACAAGCGAGGCGGACGACCATTAAGATGGGACAAAATCTTGCGACTATGGCCTCGGATATCATAGCTCATATCAAGGACCACAAGAGCACAGCTAATATTTCTGAAGGCCGCCGGAAAAGAGTGACCCTTTGTGACACAGCGTTGAAAATTTGCAGTGCATATCAACTTTATTCCTTGTTTTAATCTTATCCTCCTCTTTAATCTTTACCCATTGCAGGGTAGCCAATTGCTAAGTTCTGGTTAAACTATGTGCCTTCAATACTAATTTTTCCTCTATCTCCGTCTCTTATGAATTATCTATACACCTATAACGCCCTTATTTGCGTAACTTCGGCCGACATACTTAAATTGCGGAAAGTGCTATATTCATGCGAATTTCACCTTCTAGTCCAGCGAGAACACAGACCGCTCCTATGCTCTGTATACCACCTATAAGTTTGCGCTTGTCAGTTTCCGCAGGGGAAAAGAAGTACCCTGCACTTTGCTGGCATGACTTGTGGTAGAGCCAGCAACTTCATTACCTAGGTACGCCACTGGTTGTCGCCAACTTGAAGCTGCAAACTCGCCTGTGTGCTCTAATTCACACGTACGACATGTTCAAGGTGTCAGTTCCAAACGCAATGCTGAGTGGCCGAGATCTAGCTCGCCCTCTCCTTGATACATAATGGCAATATTTGTAAACGCGGGCGTACGACTTGGGTCAAACGCTCACAGGTGCTGTACATGTATACACGGCTATGAGTTAGAGGTTCGCAGGGGTCTGGAGAGACTTGAGGAGCGATGCAGGCGTTCTACCCGCGTTGGAGACGACCACTCTTTAAAACAGCACTGTGGTGGTCACAGTGTGTTAACGAAGTCACGAATTTTGGCGAAGCACGCGCTAGCAATTTTCATAACGGGACACTGAAGAGAAAACTCTGTAAATTTGGAGCAAAAATGTATTCTTTCAAAACTCAGAATCCCGTCAATTTTGTTAAGAACTGCGGAATATTATACGCGAAAAAATGAAGCTCAAATTTCGTCAATCTGACGTCACGGCTTTCAAAGTACTAATTCGTACTTGGCATTCTAAAACAACGATACACAAGGTGGGCTACTAGACGAAGAAAGATACAGACGGAGATGACACGTGTGTCTGCAAGCTTTCGGTTACTAAATCAAACAAATGGATTGATTTTCTTGGCTGTTGACATTGCTTGGATTGTTCGCATGCTATGTTCATCTATGCTACAACAGCTGTTTTCAGCCCTTTTGTCTCTAATTTTTATCTTTCAGTTTCCTTGTATCTTTAACTGTTCTACTTTTGCCGTACACAGCGCGAGTATGTATTGCTCTTTGGGTACGAATAATAGTTGGTTGTAATTCAGCGCTACGTCTGTGTCTTTCTCCGTCTGGCGTCTCCGTCTTGCTGCACCGTTTTAGAATCACGGGTATGACCAACTCACCCAAGCTTCCACTGAAGCAGCATTTACTTCTTCGTGTTTGGTCATCTGTGGGGCGGGAAATTTTCTTTAGTCCTTACCAAGTTCAGACTTTGTGCGCTTTTGGAAAGCAATGTAGTCCATCTTTACTAGTAAAGAATTATCAAAGTGAGATCAGACGCTGCCAAAATTTATGACGTCACGGCGATATAATGCAGGAACTGCAATACGGCGTCATTTTCGCTTTAGAATTTTTTTCTGCCTTGCTAAGCCTCCTATATAGCGGTATGAATGGCTTTTGGTATTGTAGTAGAATGATTTATTTGCAAAGTTCACATTAATTTTATCTTTAGCGTCTCTTTAAGGCAGCTTCTGCATCGCCGAGAAAGTACTGCTGATGGTTCAAGGCAGCAAAATTATAGTGTGACCTTCACTACTCCTCCTCCTACACCAAACAAAAAAAGAATGGTGCTCGTAAGACAAATTTATTCGAATCCTCGTTGAGTCTAAACTGTCAGAAATTATGTATATGTTCCCACAAAACTTCTATAAAATGTTATCGCAAGTGCTGTTTAGACGGTCAGTATTCCAGGAAAAGAACAACGATGAACTCTTGTCATGACAACGACATGGTGCGGACGCACTCAAAGTCATGTTAATGCGATAAAACGCACACTCTCCACGATAGGCGTTACAGTATTTGCAATGCGGCTGCGTGACATCCCATGGAAACTTCCGAAAAAAATAGTGAAGCAATTTTCTCAACTCAATGCCCATTTCAATGAAACGAATTTTCTACGGCCACAGCACCGTACAGCTTAAAAAAAAACAAGACTCAGGAGTAGAGAAACAAAACGACAACCATCATCTAGAATGAAGTAGGATGAAAGGAAAGAAAAAAAAGTTCAAACCTATAGGTTGTAAGTAAAGATATGGAAAAGCTCTCTGACTTTAGCTTTGAGGCAGAAATGTGAATTGATGAAATACTGAGAAGGCATAGATAGAGAATAAAGTAGGGCCAAGTTAAGAGGCAGACAGCCCCGTTATCCTGATGTCGTTCCCGGTTGGAACATTTTCCTTCCGTTTCTCTAAAGACCACTCAGAATACGCCCCCGCTCCCCCCCCCCCCTTTTTTTTTTTACAGTGGCAGAAACGTCGAGGTGGAAGATTTTCGTCTGCCTCTTAAATTTGATTTTAACCACTTCGACGACTTGACCTGGTTCGGTTGGATTGGTATCTCGTTCTGAAGACGGGCGAATTGTAGCGGGGCCTAGACTGAGGCGAACGGTGTTCGTCGTTGGACGGCATGAGCTCCAGATAAAACGAACAACTGGAAAGAAAGACATACATCAAAGGAGAGCAGATAGGATTTGAAGAAGATTGCCTGAACAGCAATATCGCTGGGCGGGAATTTTTGTTATGTGCTTGCATCATGAGTACTATAGCGCAATTCATTATTCAGCATGTCGCGCTAGCATTACGAAGGCTACGCAGGTGCTATTCAATTCAGACGATTCAGATAAAGAATGAAGTAATAGGTTCTCTAGGACACTATATTCTTCACCAAGATCCAGAAGAGATAATGACGGTAGCTCTACTAAATCAATTTAGAGAAGAATAGCACTAGAAAAAAGAGCTATGGGTGGTCTGTCAGAAATTATCAAACATAAAAATGCTAGCCTATAAAATAGAGGTGGTGAACGCTTTAGTTTTTTTTTTACATAAAGATGTATGGGTGCGAGTCGTGGACGTGGCGAAAACGTGAAAGAATTTTGATTCCTTCGCGGCCCGGTGCTGACGTAGAATTTTGAGAATTCCATGGGCTGCCAGACGAACCCCTATTGCGGTCTAAAGTGAGATTAAAACCAAATGTTGCTTCGAAGCGATGGCTGTTAGTAAAACTTTTCTATTTTGGTCATGTGATGGAGGCTATTAGATAAACGAAACATGCGTTGATGCTCGCTAAAGAAAACGGGGACGCAAGTGCGTGAGGTGCTTAGATGGGATCCTCGAAGATACACTGAACGGTTTTACTAAGCCTAAATAACTTGTCCTAAGCAGGCCTCATTGGCATTCATATAATCATGGTGTCAACAAGGGTCCAAAGCGTCTCGGTGGTACGTGAGGAACACCTTTACGAACATTTGTGCTCTCCAGTGGAAGCCTCCTTGACAAATATTCTAAATGACTTGTTGAAGCGGCTTTTTGAGCAAGCTACAAATATTGTGCATTGTGAATCAAGCAGAATTACAGTAAACTCGTTTCTTGAACAATTCCTTGTAATATTTTGAGTGATATTCCCATTATGAAAGTGGTGCAATCAAACATATTCCCATGGTAAACGGAGGCCGCTTGCTCTTTGTCTGATATGACCTCAAGGCGAATTCTTGTCAAGGCGACTTCCACCTGAATCATACAGGTGAAAGTCCCCGACACTCTAAAGAGCTCTTTGGTTTATTATCTAACAGCCAAAATTCCCACAATAGACAAAACGGGCTTAGCGACATTGGTGTTATTCATTGATGCAAGTGCAATCTCATGCATTTGACATAGAGGTTTTTTATCTATGAATAGGCTAAAATTTTCAGGGCTTATCTAGTAAATGGTAAAGCAGTGGTCTTTTCATGTAAAAGAGCCATGCCTCGCTTAATTAAAAATTCAATGATATCTTCTTGGCCTTGTTGCACACTTTGCTGCGTGAAATGTGTAGATTGTCTGCATATATTCAGTAGCTCATGGAGGCAGGCAATGCATTAGGAAGCTAATGCATGTTAGAATTAAATAGAAAATGACTTAGCATGTTTTCTTGCTGAACACGGTGTCTTACTTTGTACTCCTTGCCCTTTTCGCCAGCTGTATTGATGACCACTGAAGCCTGGCATCAATCATTTTTTTCATTGTTTTACAGAGGCAGCTTGTAAGACTGACTGGAAGAAATAAATACAAAGACAGAGGTGCCTTGTGAGTCTTCTAGATTGGAACTACCCTCGCTGTTTTCCAGGAAGCCGGAAGACGCTCTGCGATCCAAATATCATTGATCACTTCCAATAGCATTCATGTTCCTGCGGGACTAAGAATACTTAAAGTTGAGTAGGTTATGCTATCTGGGCCTGCAGCAGCCTTGTTACTACAAGTTTCAAGCGCACATTTCTGTTCCCCGATAGAGAATGGCAGATCTAGTTTCGGGCTTTTTTTTCATTGTAGAGTGAGGTGACTATGGCTTCAACTTCTGGGCGGAGTTCTGAAGCTCTGCCGAGTTCAAAGCGCTCCCTGGACGCAGTTTAATCCGGTAAAATTTATTAGCAATAGTTGTTTCTGGAACTTTATTTGTTAAGGTTAGTGCCCTAAATGGCTGTTTCTATGTGGCTCACCCAGTAAAGTACCTCAGAAAGTTTAACAACTTCGGCTGTGGAGTTAAAAGGGTTAATGAAGAGCAGGCTTTTCTCCACCGCTTTCTGCCTAGCATCTGAAGTTCACGGCACATCCTGCAGTGTGTTTTGAGCGTCTAAGTACACGATGAGAAGATCCGTCCGCCGGCACTTTTGCTCCGCTCTCTGTCGAATAGTTCTGAGTACATGTGCCGAATCTACAGCGCATAACCGTTGGAATAGGAGTTATCTTGGATGGGAGGAACCTGGCAATTTGAATAAGTGAAACAAGACTTTCTTCATCGAGTATTGTGCCTGCTTCCTGACTCATATGGAACCTGAATGCTTGCCAGATTGTTATTTTAGTACTTCGCCAAGGCGGGGAACTGCGTAAGCGACAATGCCGCATAAGTATTGGAAGTTCCCCTTGTCTCTACATCTCTTCTTCACTCTATGCCACTTGCGAGATCACCTGAACATAAACTAAGGTCGAGACAGCTGGAGTAGTAGTACCCATGTAAGAAAATTACGGAGCCGTCATTTACGAGGCATGGGCCACTCCTCTCGATAACTTTCCGCAGCACGGTTCCACGGTGGCCGCCGTGATTCCTTCCCCACATAACGTTATGTTCATTAAATTCGCCACATATTATAGCAGTGCCCTTACACATGCATAAAATCCTTAAAGGCCAGCAAAGGAAACATTCGTGAATAGCTGAAAATATACCCTGATAACTGATATGTTCACAGTTGCAATTTTGACTTCGATTACCACCATATTCCGAGATATCAGAAGTATACGCTCCTGATTTAAGTGACGGCAGGTCTTTACGCAGCAACGCAAGATAATCGCTCTACTTAGGCCAACAGATCTAGATGATGTGCAAACAACGTAAGTTTGCTAAGTGATAGTCATTACCAACCCCTGCTTCCGTTAGGCACACACAGGGAATACATGCTCTGTCTCCAGTTTGCGGAAATCTGCACTCTTGGACCTCAGGCTTTTAACATTCCACTAAAGCATAGCTATGTTTTGCAATAAATTATGCATTATAAACCTTTCGCAACTCACAGACAATGTTTCACATCACCAAACGCTCCATTGACGAGATTGTTTTGATTTCAGGAAGGTTATTAGCTTGAGGAAGTGCTGTGTGTATAGCTTTTAGGACTGTGAAAAGCATGGGAAGAATAAGTTTCTCAGTGGAAAAGGAAGAGCTCGCCTGTGTTGTCTCTCTTCTTAGTTGCACGGTTCCCTTACTGTTGTTCCTTGTATTGCGAAACTTCATTGTGAAATCAGTTCTCGCCTTTGCTGGTTTAAATGTTCCCATGAGGTGCTGCCAGGCGCCATTTTGATGTGTCGCACAACCACTTGGCTCGCGTGAGTTACCTAGGCAGAGTTCTGGTCGGTGCGCTAAGGACTGCCTCCATTCACCTGAAGTTTCCATAACCAAAGCGTAGCTTAACGTAGAAGTTTATTGGTGGTGGGTGATCTCCGGACTCTCCTTTTGGTACACTGTGTTCATGGTGTCTAAGTTTGGAGGGGCCATGTCAAGGTCAGATATGCGTCCGTAAACAAGGCCGTGTTGGTGTTGTCGGGATGATTCCTTGTTCTGTGGACAACCAGAAAACGATGCGGTGTTGGAACCACTGCTATTCGCGCACTTTGGCTGCCGTACTTACTTGCAGTATTTGTGATGGTCACCTTCTTCACATACTTTTGAGCGTCTGTTTCCCCTGAAGTTCTTCCCTAAATGGGCAAATCTCTCGCAGTCATAACAACTGATGGCTGGAGCCAGATATTCCTCCACTGGGTGGCTCGTAAAGCCAAGGAATAATCCGCAAGGCTTCGGTCAATGGTTACGGAATTTCAGAATCACACTACGCAGAAGGTACGTCTCCAGTTCGCCATCAGCTTGTCGATTGTACCTAATTTGTCGCCGGCCTGAGATTACCCTAGAGTCTTTCAAATACTCCACAGGTTGTAGCTCAGTATATTCGAAAGGGACGTGCTTTATCTTTCCCACATTACTAGTGTACGATTCTGGCCCACTTGCTTTTACAGGCGAGCCAGCTACTTTACCAAGTCTGTTTTCTTCTGTCTCCACACTCGGCTACCTTTTGATGCCGACTTCTTCCCTTCCCTAAAGACGACTTCTTCAAATTTCTGTTGCCGATTTCCTCACTTCTCGCATATTGTTCTACTTGTCTACTTGGGCACCTACCCTAGTAAGTAAGTAAGTAAGTAAGTAAGTAAGTATTTTATTTACAGTAAGCAATATACAAAGCTCACTGCAGGGGCAGGGGCTAAAGGCATTCAAGCCTGACAAAGGTCCCTGTCCCTCCGCAGTTCCTGACAGCTCACAGCACTTTGAGTTCAAAACAGTCAAAAAGTATTCCAGTACATCAGTTTTAGAAAAAAATGGACAACTAGCAACTTGCAAGAGTACACATAACAAATCACATAAACAAGAGAAAAAAGGTTTACATAACATCTTTAAATAGTCGTGCAGAAGAGGTTGTGCACGCCAAAATATACAGATACACAAAATAAATCCCAAAAATTGGAAACATAGAATGCATGAGGATGCAATAAAATTACATTATTCATGAAAACACTCGGAAAACTAATTTGCGAGTGATTTAAGCATTGGTCGAGGCATGAAAAAGCACAAGTTAATGTTGATACTGTATACATGTGGTAATTAATAAGTTCTTTGTTTGTTTTTTAAATGTAGCACTACTATCTTTAAAGTTCAATCTATCTGCAATGATATTCGAAACATTATGTGTCTGATACGCAGCACTTTGTTTTCCATAATTAGTCCTTATTTTAGGTGCTCGTATCCTTTGTTCTCGTAAACTGTAGTATGGTTTTTCGATTCCGCTTTGTTCATATAGTTTATTTTGTTGAATTACTTGGAGCAATTTAAAATAGTACAACTGATCAACCCTGAGCATGGAATGTTTTACGAACAGTGGAGCAGTTGGCAGGTCTTGTAATTTTCCCCTGTAATTTTCGAAACAACGCAATATTTTCTTCTGCACAGTAATAAGTCTATAATAATTTCTTTGCGATGTTGTTCCCCAGACTAATATCCCATAAGTTACCTTAGAATGAAAAAGTGCGTAATACATATTTAATTTTAACCTTAATGGGATTAAGTGTACTGTTTTGTGAAAACAACCGACTATTCGCGCTAATGCGGTAATCAGGTGATTTACATGTGTGTTCCAGTTTAATTCTTCCTGAAACCACACACCTGTGGCACATACCCGTTCGGGGGACTGTACAGGAAACTTCGCATAACCAGTTACACATGCTCGTTTGCAAATACTGAGCTGCCCAAGTTCTCAATTAGGGCACATACCGAGTGGCCCAAGTTGTAAATTAACACACATATAACGAGTGGCCCAAGTTGTCGATTCGGACATAAACCCAGTGGCACCAGTTTTTGCATAACTGGCAAGACAGCAGCAGCCAACGACCAGCACCCGCTCCATGGAGAGAAGAGGCAAAACAATGTTTGCTCTGAAACCCGTTTTTGTTATGCCACCTTTCCTACAAATCAATTAAGTAACGCAGCGAAAACTGCCTAAATATTGCGCGCGCAGAAGTTTCATCACGCGCATTTTGCAGAGAAGTTGATTTCAATATGCCCGACTGGCTCTACGAAATAACTACATCAAATGTTACCGCCACAACTTGTGGACTTGGTTACTGGTTGCAGGAACCCAGGACTTCGGTCATTTGCCGGTGAATAGGTTCAGAGCTGCGACACCTTCCACGTAATGAACGCTTATATTTTGCATTATAAAAGCAGGACACAATTGCATGGTTACATAACGCAGACAGGTTTAACGAGTGCGAACCTTAGATAGGACGCAATGAGGTGGACACAGGAAACCATGCACCTAAGAGGCGCGATTATTAAACCTGCAAGTATGAAACTACGCCGCTTACACATTCTAATAATTTGCACGATGCATACTGATATTTTTTTTACATATGTAACACAGCATATTTTGGCCTCGAATGAAAGCATGTGTCTCTGCACCAAACGGTGTGCATCGTCATAAAAAGGCGTTTTAGTTTACAGACAGTCAACGAGGAGAGATCAAGTATCCACACTTCAAAAAATATCAAACCTATTGCACTATATGTAGGTTACGCAGAGCACACTTGTGGTCATCCGCAACCCGACGCAGTGCAAAAGTCAGCAGTACAAAATCCGCAGTACAATGTGGGAAGGCACTCAAACAACGTCTGGATAATCAAATATGAGCATCGTAAACAAAAGTTTTATCTCTGTGTCACTGCACAAAAATACACCGTCTCTGCGTATCGTTACTTTTTTTTAGGCGTGACACTATCGATCTATTGTGCGTAAAGCAGCCGCAAGATTGGCACAGCACAGACTACAAAAGGGAAGGTTCAGTGTTTTCTTCTGATAAGGGAGGCATCGAGCCAGGCTCATCTGTTGTCCTTTCTATATATAACCGTTGGTAGCTGCGCATGGATGGCTGTGAAAAGCTTTACAGACAAAAAGCAATACTGCACTAAACACTACTTTTCTGTGATCCCTACCGCGAGCTTTTGCCGACTATTTCAAACGCAAGAAATCGAACCCGACGTTGAAGATGCAGTAGAGTGGGCGCAATGTGCCAGCAAAGAAAAAATAATAATAATAAAAATAACTACAGCAGGAGAAAAAAATACCACTGAAAGTCAGAACATTTGTCTCGCACTCTGCTACGATCATAACTTTGCTCTGTGTGCAACACGATATTATGAAGTTGAAGGGGCGGGAAAAGAACACAGAGGGGGGAAAGGCACTGGCGTAGATAAGGACAGGCAAGCGGGGATCGATGGTTGCTCCACGTGCCAACAAATGAGACGACCCTGTTTACAAAGCGGCAGGAACAATGTGGCCTGCGAAAGATATGCTCACCTCGCGAGACTGCGGCTACTGTCAACACAAGGGGTCGTTAGCCCACAGGGTGGTCAGTGTCCTTGTCCTGCAGCGTTGTCCTACCATGGAAGCCCCACGGTGGATATAAGTCACAGTTTTGTGCTGGTAAATGTCATGCTGTTGCCAATTGTATTGCGATTCATTTTCGTAAAGCTACACATTAGTGGCACGTTTGGCTAATATGCAGCAATGTGGCGCTTCCAGACTGCGTTTCATACTGAAACGTTCGCTTATTGCGATTCATTTTTGTGAAGCTACACATTAGTGGCACGTTTGGATAATATGCGGCAATGTGGGGCTTCCAGAGTGCATTTCAAACTGAAACATTCGCTCGTCTTTATAGTACTAGTTCGCTACTTCGCACGTCAGCATCATATGTAGGTGCTTCGAAAACACAGCAAATTCGTACTTCGCTAGTAATCGGGTATATATCGATGTGGCAGGTAACTGATTTTTCGAGGCGTTTGCACATGGTGTTTCTGAACTTACATTTCCAAAAGGGACTCCACAACATAAAGCTACCTCTACTTTTTTTTTTTTTTTGCTCCCTCGTGTCTTCCTGGTTTAGCGATCGCAGAAACGCTCTTCGAGTTACTGCTGTTACCGAGATTTAAAACGAGTATGTCACCAACTTATAAGGCATGGCAGGGGTGCCTAAAAATGCACAATGCTGCCAGCGTGGTTACCTTATCTACTCTAAATGCAAGGTCATCAGTTTCATTCTGAAGGTAAAGAACTGCTGATGCTGCTGCTGTGCTCCTGTTCTTAATCTCTGAGAAAACTTGTAGGCCTCAACTCTGCGCATAAACTCCATGTCTTACCTTAGGGATTATTAACAGCGGAGCTGTTTAAGCCCAGCGTCAGTCCGTAACGTGCGAACAGAAATTGTGGGTCAATCCTGGCGGTAGTGCAGAAAGGGTCCAATCGCAATGGGACATATCCCTGTGAACTAGCGAAGCTGAGCCTGGATAAGTCTAGCCAAGCATGGTTGGGGCTACTTATGCTTAGTCAGTCATCGATAGCCAATCTATAGTCAATCAATAGCTAATCTATAGTCGATCAATAATCAATAAATTCCGGAAAATGCTGGAGATGTCTTGGTAGTGCTTAGCTTAGCCCAAATACGCGGCCAATACCTTGCGATAGCCAATCAATAGCTAATTGATAATCGATCAATAATCAATAAATTCTAGAAAATGCTGGGGACGACTTGGTAGTGCTTAACCTGGCCCAAAAGCCAGGACCAGCTAGGTGCCCATCAGCTTCGCTGTCTATTTAGCATTGCGCTTCCAGTGGAAGCTACGCTAATTTTTTTATTGCCTTCAGTAAATGCGCTACACCGTCAACTCTTCACCCCCACTAGCACGCATGTAATTCCGTCCTTACCTTTCCGTCACCGTTATTTTGTCGACATCATTTCGTTGTCGCCACGCTGACGTAATCATGCAGTCGTCGTCGCGCCGTTGTAATCATGCCCTCATCGCCATGTCGTTGTCATTCGGTCGTCGCAATTCCAAATTCATCATCCCATTGTCACCACACCATCGGCATCATACAGTCGTCGCCCTTCCAGCGTCCTCATCCTAATGTCTTCTTGCTGTCGTCTCAATCATCGTCATTGTTCAAGCATTGTCATAGCATTGTCGTCATGCCTTCTGAGTCCTTCCTTCTCGTCATTCCAGCTTTCTCATCCAATTGTCCTCATGCATCATCATCACACCGTGGTCGTTATACAGTCTTCATTCCTTCGCCGCTTTGCATGGAATTCGCATGTTCGAGTGTCACATGTTTATGTTGAGTGAGATGTTTTCCGGTGAAATGTGTCAAATTTGGCCGTGTGCTCTAAATTAGCAAGCGATTAATAAACAAGAACAGCGTTCCTCGCAAACATCATTGAAAGCTTCGTTTAAACTGATTTCCATGGCACCTGGGGATCCGCTCTTTTCTTTTTTTTTCATTCCACTATTTTTTGAGCGGTCGTTAGCTTCTTCTCGGGCTTTTTTTTATCACTCAACATTTCTGTTCCGTATATTAGCTCGTACACATTTTATTGCAAGGATAGTGGTAATATGCCAGTCATAACTTGATAATGTTTTCCGTATGCGTGCGAACTCATTTTCATTTTTCTATAGACTTTATTCTCATAATCCGGGACCCCAGTGACTAAATGGCCTAGATAAACATATCATTGCGCAGGTAGTAGAGGCTAAATCATGAATTCTCGCTCTCTTCCTTCAATCTTCAGACCCGTTGTTATATTTTGTTGGCTAACGACCGCAACCATTTGTCGCAAGTAATCTGCAGCGTTGCCTGAACAAGGCGGTGTCATTTGCAAACCACAGGCTGCTGAGATATTCGCTATTGATCCCCACACTTAATCCTTCGCAGCCTAGTAAACATGCAATGAATGGCATTGCTGTTATTTTGTCTCCTGGCCTGATGCTTTTCTTCATCGGTATTTTCCGTTTCTTTTGTGAAGAATATGTTAGACTTCAGAGAGCGCAACAGAACAGCATCCAACCTTGTTCAACTATCATGAAAGAACACTGGCTGCAACGCATTGCTACTGGTCTCAGTAACTGATGCGAAATGGTGAATTCTTACCATGGTGTATAAGCGCTAGCTCTACGAAACATGAATTAATGGCACCACGGGCAACAGGTGTCTAGGAATGCACAAATAATCGATGCTCTGCTGCTGAAGAGCAACTCTTTTGAGTCACACGAGCACCCATCTAGCATTTATTCACTCACAACACATATACGTGCATACACACGCCAACACAAAAGGCATAAATATCGCCGAGGGTGGAATCAGAGCACGTCAGCGTCGTGAAGCATGCCGCACCACCTAAGGCTCCAACCCTACGACACACGCCCGCGGGCACAACTCGAGCTCTTTTGCAATGCAAACGAACGCCTTCGAGGAGATTTTGACAATCACCCAGGAGGGGGCGCATATCGACCTGGCGCTATTGCGCTTCCTTTCTCTGTGACTTTGCCTCCCACGCTATTTCTTAACCTTCAATGCCTTCAACAGGGCCCTGTTGCACCGCGGGCGCTTGAAGGCCTGAACCCGAACATGATGGTTTTAGACTCGGATTGTGAAAACGAACGTACTTTTAAAACAGTGCAAAGTTGAAAGGTCATTAAACATTTCTTTCGTCGCATGAAGTGTACAAAACTTCACAAATACTTGCAAGAAAGTACAACCCGCTATCAACCCCGCGGAACTGTTGTTTGAATGGAGTCAGAGAGTAAGGGGAAATGAAGAGTTCAACTGGAATCTGATTCCGACTTTGGCGAAGCGTTTCAGGATGGAATGCGCTATTTATCTTCCGGAAGAGCGGTAATAGATGCAGTTCCTTGAAGAATAACGTCTATTATTGCATTCATAAAAAAGAAAAAAAAAGCATTTTGAAGAAATAAACGTTGGAATGAGGCAGTTTTTTTTCTTCACATTTCTGATTGCATTTATCCTGCCCCGCGCGCCAAAGATCCGAGGAGCTTATGGAAGTTCTCCATTTACGCGTTTCTGATGCGGAAAGAGGCCGAGTAAGAAGCGTGGCTTTTGGTAACCCGGAAGAAGGCTCATCGTAGACGAACTGATTATATCCCCCCCCCCCCCTCTATGTTTATTTTTCACTTTTTTTTGTAATTTTTCGTGTGCCATGATCAAATCTGTTTAAAGGTCTTTTATATATTCTTAACCATTCCTTCAACACTCGCGAACGAAAAGGCATGAAGCAAGATAGTCAGAATCTGATCGGGTAGAGTGTTTACCTTGCTTCAAGTATTTTATTTAGTTGTTATTTATTTATTTATCAACAAATTCCTCACAGGGTCCAAATAAGAGTATTATGTAAGGAGGGTGGGGGGAGGGGCAGGACATAAGTGTTAAAAACAGAAAGAGGAACAGAAAATTTGTAAAGGAACAAGAACAACGCATTATACAAGGGAGAGTGCAGTAAAAGTAATATAACAATGCCTAAAAATATTAAAATGCTTGGACTTTATTTTACAATATTGTTTTGTGCACGAATAGGTCACTATACAATTGGTAACTACGCATACTAGCAAAAGTAAATTTAGCAATCACTAGACATAGACATAGATGGTTACTATCGCGTTATATACACCGCAGAATCACAATCAGGCAGGTCGTTCTAATGACTGATCCCACGGGGCAGCGCAAATGCATTGATCGCTTGGGTGCACCTTAAAGACGAGCAAGGATGCGTTGATTATGAAGCCGGTGAAATGTGCGATGCAGTTGTGATAAATATAATGCATTTCCGTGTGTGCTGGAAAATATTTTATGGAATAAATGGACAAAGGACTATCTTTCTACATAATTTTAAGGATGCCGATGTTACAAGTACTTTGTGTTAGTCACAGTAGAGTTGTGGTTATAATCTCTCGCGATAAAACGTGCTGCGCGCTTTTGTACTGATTCTCGTAAATTGATTGATAGGCATGGTGGGGTGACCAGATTAACGATGCAAGTTCGAGTTGTGGACGAATGAATGTCAGGTAAGCTAGTTTTCCTGTTACGGAAGCGGCCGCTTGAAGTTTCCGGTTTAAGTAGCGTAATGTGGCGTAGTGCATTTGCAGTAATGGTTTAAAGATTCGTTGACCATGAAAGATGACATGTTAAGGTAATGTTGAAATACTAGGAGGCAGATGTTACCGCTATAGGGTTATCGTTGACGGAGTAGCTATATGTTGAATTATGCCGCTTTCGGCTGAATGTCATTAGTTTAAATTATTCAGTGGTAACAATCATTTGCCACCTCGATCACCAGAATGTTTTTTCCAGGTCCCGTTGGAGAGTGAGATGGTCTGCGTCAGTCATTTTGCGTTGTATTATGTAGTCGTCGTTAAACAAACGGATGCTTTATGTCATGTCGGATGGACGGTCATTATGTAGACCAGAAATACTAAAGGACCCAGGACAGTGCCTTGCAGAATTCTAGAATTAACGTCAGATAGTAGAGGTCACCTGTTAACCAAGGTAAACTGTTTGCGTAAGGATAAAAATTTCTAAGCCAAGATATCAAGGTTAAGTGACGAGAGTTTAGATATTAAACGACCATATGCGACATGGTCAAATGCATTGTAAAATTCGATATATATTCAGTCAGTCTGAGCTGTGCAAGTGGTTTAAAATGACGATGATGTAAATGCGCTTAGAAAACTTGGATGATAGGTGAAGACGAGACACACATGTTTCGTGTCTCGTCTTCCCCTATCTTCCAAGCGTATTTACATCATCGTCATGCTAAACCAACCTGCCGAACTAGGTGTACTGACAATGTTGGTTGAGGTTCATGATTAGCGGTAGCGAAAAGGACAAGGACGAAGCGATACGACAAACACTTTTGTTACTTTTATTTCCGGATTGGAAGATAGGGGTGAGCTTGCCAATTTTACTGATCCGCTAAGCGAGATGATCGTGAAGGGAGAAAACTAGAACTCACCCTCCAAACAGTTTCACACCTTCCTGGAACACTGCAGACTTGAAAGAGGGAAATTACCCCCGCCCCATGCATCACTCATGCGGGACGAGGCAGTGTCGTGGAAGCACAACAATCACATTTCCACCTAGCACGCTGAGTCACGCGATTTATCCCACGCAAAACCGATGCACTTGTCCGGAATGCAACGTACCGGCCACGCTTTACCATGCCTTATGGGCATGTCAATTAACGAAATCAGTACCTCGTAACACACACCCGACCACGCAACACTGGGAAACGTTGCAGTCTAGCGAAGACTCCGGGGACCAGCTTGATCTGGTTAGGAGAGCGCACCGTGCGGCTACGGCTCATGCTGTCTTGGACTCAAGGCTCGGCCCACGACCAAGGCCTCTCACCACGGAGCGCCCCGGTGCGATTTTGTACAGGCTAGGTGACTATCAGTCACTGCCCCGTTTCAAAAGGGATGCCAATAAATCATCATCATCGTCGTACTATTAATTTTTTCTCTATTTCTATAATCGTAAGGAAGTGTACCAGTATAGATAATGATTGCTGGAATATATGGTAGAATAATAAACTACTGGGAACAGCTGTTTAAAGATTTTCTGTAGTTAAACCATCTATACCGGATCTTGTTCATACTTTCAGATTCTGTATTACACAAGTGATGTCTTCCAGAATTAATTCGGTAGCGTTCATGCGTCTATAGCTTACTTCAGTAACACTAGCATTATTTGAGCGGTGTTCTTTGTAAACACGGATGTAAAAAATTGTTGAATACATCCACATATTTATCATCGTCAATCGAATTTCTGGGTTCATCTTGTGTTGCTATATTATTCGTAGTGGAAGCCGGGGAGATAGTACGCTAGAATTTGTTTTGTATGAGTCATAAGGGGTACTGCAGGTCATGTGATAAAAACTTGTGTTTTGCTTTACGGACAGCACGACACTATTTTGTTTCGCCAGATTATCGTTTTTATGATGACACAAACGTGTTTAGTCGTTTTGTTAGTTTCAACAGGTGCTTTTTTTATTTGGAGTGTGCGAAGATACCTGTGGCACCATGGTTTTGATATATTAGGTCGGAATGAAGTTAACGGTGTATGAGCATGCATTAGCATCTGCACTTTCTCTTTGAACATGGTCCAATTTTCATCGACAGTACGGGAGGAAAGAGTAGGAATGAATGTATCGCAGAATGTCTCAAGACTTCGTATCAATGGCTGGGCCATCGACATTCTTGTAATGAAGGATGCGCTTGGAAGTAAGGCTTCGTGAATGTCATGCGATAATATTGGTTAAGAAATTTGGGATTGCTGAATTGATCAGTAACGGAAATGGCGCTAGTAATTTGGGATTTTGACGTTAGAAGCGGAGCTCCTCATCACGCCAGCGTTTTAAGACACCTAGTGGATGCCAGACCACTGTTCCCTTGGCTCAGCAGCAGTTAGTACCTCAAATTTGTTGGTCACCTAACTGTACTAAGGAAAAGTCAAGCTTCAGATCTAAGACTTCTTTGGCGAGCGAGAGGTAGATGAGTAAGGTGATTGTTCAATGTCGTGGTATTTAGAATCGCCCGTTAAGAATATATTTGTTGTGGGGCATTCAGCTTGAATAGCACCAAAGATGTCGGGCTTATCGGAAGCAAAAAGAACTGAAAGTGTCTGGTAGCCTATTGCATACTCCTATTAATGAATTAGCAAAATATAATGTATTGCAGACGCATTCACATAAAGGTTTCTGTTTCATATATACCCGAAAAGTTCGTTCTATTTCAGCATGCTTTACTTTCAGTTATGTCCATGGTCACACCAAAGACAGATCACTGAACATTAAAGGGGGAGTTGAGGTACATATTGTTGATTAGTCCTGTTCCCGTATGTTCACAGCCTTTGTAACATTGTAGGGTGCGATATGCTACCGATGTTTTTATTGCGATAGCCCAAGCACGCTCGAAGCGCATTCCTGCCATCGGGGTCGCCATCGTTGTGTTTTTCCGCTATCGATGGTGCATGCGCAGTTCGCGCTCGATCCAATAAAGGGCCTTCAGAGACGCAGAGAGCGTTTCACTGCAAGAAATGGCGCATCTCGTGCACCACTGAGATCGACACCTGCAGCGCCTCTAGCGGCGCTTCTCCCCGAGCCAGCGTTGTGAGACACCTGCTAGCAGCCGGACCTCAGTTCCTTTGGCCCAGCAGCAGTTGCCATCTGTGCTGCTTTGCGCGACTATGTCGCACCCTCGTATATTTAGAACACAGTCGGATGAGTTCAATTGCAACTATAAACCATGCTATCGCTGTCAGTATCGGGCGATACTGCCAATTCATCCGTGTTTCTGGCACTAATCCCACCTCAATCACTGTGTATTGTTTGTCAGCAATCTGTTTGGCTGCCTTGCAGCAACTTCAGGAATGCAGTTATAGGCTGTGTGGAGGAACCATGCTTAGCTCCAGCACAGGTGTTTGCTACGAGGAACCTAAATCTCGTGGTGCTGCTTGCATACCTGTAGCACGAAAGAACCTGGTAGCGATAGAACCAATGTTACATATGGCTGTTTTCAAGAACTTACACAGAGATAAAAACTATTTTTTTTGCACTCTGCATATTGACAACATCTACGTATTGTCCTCCCCTCGTTGCGAAGCTCCCAGTAGTACGGGCAATAAGAACGCAGCGTTCAGCTTATTATTAGCCCCTTGAGGTTTGAGTGGTGCCCTCTCGTGTACGACGTGAGTTGGGCGACTTCGCTGCTATAGTATACTTGAACTATATGCCGCTGCCGCACGGCACGCCTGTTGGGCGAAGGCTGCTTGGCGCAGCCGGTCGACGTGCCCTGCTCGAGTTATCAAGTCCTCGTGAGTTTGCAAGCAGAATTTAGGAGCACAGAATATTCTACATTGCGATTCGCCGCGAAATGTAGGGGGGTCACCGTTGGACCCACGGTTAGTCTGGATTTCTTCTGGCGTCATCTGCTAGCTATAATATTGAGCACACGTGCTTGTATGGTGTTGGGATATTCTTAAAACTTCCGTTGCTTTGGAATTCTCATAATAGCTTGCAGGGCATTTGTGGAGAATAAAGTGCATAGTAAAACGTTTTGTCTTTTGGCGAATTAGTTCATGCCCGAGAAAGAAAAAAATTGTAGCGCTAAAGGAAGCGCCAGTCCTGTGTCCTCGTCTCGTCCTCGTTCCTATAGCGCTATTTCTATCTTTCTCAGCAATGAAGTGCAACATCAGACATTATACCTGAAGTGTCTGCGCTGTATTAAAATAAGCGTTTGCCTGTTTCCGGCACGTTTTGCATGGTCAGTCGCGCAAACACTTAGCTAAGTTGCCGTCGAGAGCTTTATTATTACATACGTTTGATGCCCAAGGTTGCTGGTTTAGGCGAGCTGGCATTTCATGTCGTATTCTTAACGTTAACGCAACACGGGATGAGCAAGGAACGAAGTGAAAGACAAGAAGGAACAATAGAAAGGAAGCATTTGTTCCTTCCAGCTTCTTGTTTCTTCCTGTTTTTTCCCTATTTTTCCTTTGCTCATACTGAGTTGCGCTAATGTGAAAGATACGTTTGCTGCCATTTTGAAGAAATTAAGGGGTCACTGTGGTGCGTTAATGTACGCTGTGCTCCAACGGCATAGCAGCACATGCGTCATTTCAATGCGCGTCATTACGTAAGTGACGGATCAAGAGTGTTAAATGGTCCGGCATGATGTGAGCGCGTTTGGCATGCCAACCATGGAAGTAAATTATGAAGTGCGAAAAACAGAAATTGCGTAGCTGAGTGTCAGGTCTTACGTTGCGTGACGTGTCGCAGTTCCACCATTTAGAATACAAATAATCTACGCGTGTCATAAAAAAGGGATGTTCTACGAGAATATATTATATGCACGGCAATCCTAGCATTTCTCTACCAGGAAACCGAAAATCGACCGCACAGACAGAAGTCTTAGAGTGACATGCTACTTGAGCCCGCAGTGAGCGCGCTAGCTAACAAATGAAAATACAGCTATTTAGGTTACAGAGTTGCAGACGACATAGTCGACTCCCCCAGCTGACGTCACCGGAGCGCCTTTCACAGCGCAGTCATCCGTAGCGCATGCGGCCAATAGGTATACTTAGTTTATAATCTTTGCATCGCATGTACAATAGGTTCTATTCCTTGCGTAGGTTTTCTTCACGCTGACATTATAACACAGATTAATATGGCATCGGCGGTCGACTTTGTTACAAGTTATGTAATTTTGTCAGCAATAATTTTTAAATTTTGTCATTATTAATTAAAAAACTTATCGACAGCTTCGTTGCTGTAAATATTCGGGTGTAAATATTTACCTATTTAAATATAAGTAGTACTAAATATCTATCAGCTCCATATTTTTAGGTAGAACATATAAACTGACCAGCGGAGGTATTTTCAGGCTTACCCGCTTCTCAGCAACCAGTCTTTAATGGAACAAAACCGATTTTAAATAAACTATTCCTAATAATTATCTTCTGTGCTTCTATAAGTATCGCAATCTTCAGCGAATAGGAACCTCGCTTGCAATCACAGGAAGAACGGAGTGCGTGTGCAATACAGGCTGTTCTGCAGGACGACGTCATCAAGTATGCTCTTTGCTAATTCCACCAGACCAGTGGTGCACGCGCTCTAAGCGTGCGAAAAGGGCTGCGCCGTTATTAACTTTCCAAATTGCCTTGAGAGCAAGCTCTCTTAGTAATTAATAGAAACCGAGTAATTCATACATAAACAAACAAAAACCAATATCGAGTATATCGGTTTTCGATTCCGTTGAACTATTCTGCTATTTTACGGCTGGAACTCTTTTATTGCTAGCGCTGCATCAAAGAAAAGCGCACACTCACAAATTCGATGTCTTCGCCTTAACAAGTATGCGTAGTGAAATGAAACTTTAATGTTAATTGGAGATGCCAGCGTACCTTCAACAATGTATTAATTTATTACATGTCACTGCAGACCTTAACAGGCGCATGTATTCAAGTTTACTCGTAAGGCCCGTCCACGCCAAGCCGCCGTATACCTTACCTCGAGCTAGCTTCGCACTGGGGCCTACTGAGCATGTCGGCGCTTTGCGGACGAGCAGGCAGAGCTAATGATGTGCCCAAAGTAAGGCCCGCGCATTGTCTCGCTAAGCAGTATAAATGTAGCTGCATACGCTTGCCGAGTGCCGTAATGCGCAGCGAAATGAGGAACACGTGTCTGCTAATGCTTGCTATATGCTCTAAACAAGCTGCCGCCAGAATGACCACTGAAGCAGTTACGAGTAATACCACGACGAACAGCGCAGACCTGACCATAGTCCATTCGTTGAATGGGGCGCTCCGCAGTGCTCCAGTGGACGCGAGTTTACAAACGCAATTGAGACACCCGCTTTCCCAAAGGAGCTTATTTTTTACGAATGGACGATAGTGCAGTTTTGTAGCCAAACTGTGGCGGTTGTGAACAGCAAACGAATACCACTGTTATCGTTGTCATCGCTACCAGGTGAATTAAATATAAAGCGGCACTAAGCTTTGACACAGTACCGTCGTAAGCCTAAATGCATGGAACAGCAGTAATATTGAGAGCATTATTATGGTCTGAATCTCAAAGATAAAAAACACTAAATATCAGGGATTAGAAGTAAACTCCTCGTTCGGCGCTCACAGTACCAGCAAAAAAGATGGAAATTAAAATTTCAGCTTCAGGCAAGAGGAGATGACTGAATGGTTAGATGAATACTCCAATTTGCTGGTGCGTAGCAACCCGCGCTGCGCGTTATCACTTATGAATTCTCTATATTCAAAAGAACCACTCAAACAGCATATGAACAATTCAGACATATATGGCACTCGTTTTTCGAGCAGACAACGTTGAGCTTATGCAAAATTTAATGAAAAACACACATGTCAGCTTATTTCAGAAAGAGACATTTGGCAGGCGTTGCAGAGTGGCAAAACATTTATCGCCTATAAAAGGACGTTGCATCTGGTATGTCCTCACTTCACGTCACTGCAGCAATTATGCCCCTAAACAACTCATATGCAACCAAACAAACTTTAAAGCATCGAAAGCTCAGTTTCAAAATATCCACTCACATGGTTCCCAACCACCCCAGCATTTTCCGGAATTTTCCGGATTAGCTAATCATTGGCTATCGATTGGTTATCGACGACTGACTAAGCCTAAGTAGTTTCAACCATGCTTATCTAGACTTAGCCAGGCTCAGCTTCACTATAGTTCACAGGGGTATGTGCCATTGCTCTATGACTCTTTCTGCACTACCACTGGTATCGGCCCACATTTTTGGATTCAGCAGACACATTACGCCTGGCTTAAACAGCTCCGCTGTTAAAACTTGCTGTGAATGTGCAAAAGCTTTTAACAGCGGAGCTGTTGTAAGTCGAGGCTGCGCCGTCCGTCCGTCCGCCGGTGTTACGCAGGTCACGTGACCAGGAGAGGACGAGAGTCGTCCTGTGGGGAGGAGGCGACCAATGATAGGCCGCGCTGGGCGCGAGGTGGAGAGGCGATAGGTATAAGAGAAGGTGTGTCTGTGTGGCGCACCCTTTCGGATAACGCGCAGAGCTGCTGTCGACGCCGTCCACGTTTCCCCTCGTTCGCGCCGAACGCGCGCGGGGTCCATGACTGCAGCCGATGCCTCTGGCAGCGGCTCGGCAGGTTTCGACCAGGGAACTGGACACTCGCCGAATAGCAACGGAAGTCACTGCCTCTTCTCGCCTCGCAACGTTTCAATATAATACAAGTTCGTGTTGTATATCTGTGTTTACTTGTGTTTACGCAATTTCATTCCGTGCAACACATGTACATGTAACGCTCGGTGTAACTAACACAGCTTCGCTGTTTGACCATCTTCATGGAGTGGAAGGGAGGTATAATTTTTAAAATATATGCGTTCTTAATAAAAATATTTATTACCGTGATGGCAATCACCCACAAATCTTTTGATACGTCATTGTACTCGCACCGAACAAACTTATGATAAGGTGATGGCAGTCAACGCTCTTGACAACGCTGTTTGGAACGAGGATTGTCCAACTTCTTAGAATGAATAAGCTGAATGTCTTATTTCAAGAAAAAAGAAAACGAGACATTTCAAAATGAATTTCTCATATTTACTGTAATTAATTGTGTACGTTTTATCATTTTATTTGTTCGCAGTCACTCTTCGCCGACAGTACTCATTTGGTACAGAAACATATTCTAATGAGATCAGCGAACTCATTCGCTTCCAGAGGTTCTTTTCCTCTAATGACATTAGGTGTCTACCTGTAGCAGCCGACTGACGAGATTAAATTTGAATGGCCTTACATACAAATGACTTTAAATCTTCTCCTCTGACAGGGGTATAACTTGTCGCATAAAGCTGTATCTGCGCTGCTAGAGTTTCTGAGGTCTAAGCGACTACATAATAGCCTTTGAGAACGCTGCCTGCTACCGCTCGATGGCGTACCGGTTTACTTCAATTGTCCATCTCTTTCTTCCACATTATATACCCTTACCACTACCTCCGTGTATCGTAGCCATCAGGAAATATACATCTGGTTAACCTCCTCGCCTTTTTCTAGACCCATTTTTTTTCTCACGCTCTTATATGCATAGTTAAATGCCTCTCTCTATTTCGATCCCTTAATGCCATTCCCACGGCGTAAGAGTAACAAAACGGACACCGAGCGTGCATCTCGTTGACCTAAAGGCTCTTTCTACTACCTTTTCTTTCTCTCCAATTGAAGTCTCCCTCTCAAGGGAAGTGAATGGCAAGAAACGGTCAGGCTGGACATTGACGCGAGCGCGGAGCGGCAGCCTCTCATTTCTCGCTGTCTGCGGACGACGCTCGTCGCAGCGATCGATTGTAAAGGCCGAATTCGAGGAGATCGAGGAGAAAAATCGACGCAAGAGGAGAGAGCTGGAGATCGATAGCGGTGGTCGGAACTCGAAAAGCAGAAGAAGCAAGCTCGACTTCCCACGCGTTACTGTGAACGGTACGCGGAACTGCCCGGGCATTGATTGGCACCGAGCCGCTTGCGAAGACTGAGCCTTTGAATTCAAAGAGACCACTTAGAAAACCTCCGCTCCATGTTCCTTTTGAATAGCTTCAGAACTCTCGTCTTTGCTGTTTAAACATGGAAAATCAGACACAGAAAGGAAACAAAAGACGGTTGAAAAAAAAAAAAAACGCTTTGCAGGGGAAGTAACAGCGTGGTGAACTGTTCCTTTAGATGCTTCGCGGAAAACCTCATTAACTGAGGACTGGATCGGCGAAATGAATTATGCGAATCGGTTCAAGGAGTCACGATTTCAGAACGCATCAATCAAGATTGTGTAATATACTTTCATTTAAACGCTAGTCGCATTTTCTGTGCGTTCCACGAAGCATATTGTGCAACCTGTTGAAATTGCACAGCCGTTAGTGGAGAAGGAATACGGCGGGAACTGTGCAGTGTTCCAGACATGTATACATATCCAATGTATAATGCCAACGAGATCAAGCAATAGGAAACAGGCAAAGAGTGTCTTCTGACAAGGCCTATATGCCGGGGCGTGAAAAGATACAGTAGTGGCATAGGCGAACACAAGCAGCAACAATACAGAAGAATTCAAGTTGTCATATATTCATTATTACACAAAGAAGTACACGAATTACAGGAAACTAATGGATACGGTGTTTCTCAAACAATGAGTGTACATAGAGTTATAACCAGTACATAGAAAATACAAGTAAACGAAAAACACTTCAAACAATGCTGGTTACAAGGACGCGTAAAGAAATATAAAAAGTGCAGAAAGACAACAAGACTTCTTGAATGTAGGAGTGGGGCAGCTTTCTCTCCTTCGCCGCTTTACAGTACGTGATTACCGAGTGACCACCACAACCGAATAGTTATCACGCGTTCCCCGGCACTTATGGCAAAGTTTATCCTCCTGCACACTTAAAAAAAAGTGCTCGTTTGATGAAGTTTCAAATTTCACCTGCACTTGGTTAAGCCTTGCACGGACTCAGTTCTTCATATGGCGTGGCTTCTTCGAGGGTGAACGCGCACACCATTGGGGAAACAGCTTGTTGGTCACTGCCCCTGAGAAGAGTCACTATAATTCCACCACTCTGAATGGTTTCTTTCGAATTACTCTATGTTCTAACAGCTTTTTTTAATTTTCTACTTCTTGGTTACCCTTTATACTACGAAGAAGATGTGTCATCGAACCCAAATTTTCATCACAAGTCACACGAAGGATAAATCCTCGTGGTTGAATACATTTGAACCCTGTCCACAAACACTATGACAAGAATAGTTGAACTATAAACAGAACAAGCAGGGTATTGCAGACCTTAGAGCAAGTGGTCAACGATAAATATTAAGTATAGCATCGATAGTGTCAATATAAGGCACAGGCTTGACCCCCACGCATTTGTTCCTTTCACGAGAATGAAATGCATCTTTATACTCCAGAACCGCTGAATGTGGAAATATGCAGAAAACAGTTAAAATGGGGAGCATAATTTTGTGCTTGTCTTGTCCAACCCGATACAACTCTTGACGTGGATATAAAGAGACGGTATCTTTTTAGATTCCACAATAACCGCATTGTGTTTATTTGCCTTTGTGTTTCGCGAGTGGATTGATGCAGTAAATAATAACACAAATCTAGGTAGTCAAGTACTGCTTCAAGTAAAACTAAAATTTAAAGAATAAAACTGACGTCACCCAGCAATCCGTCAAATTCGCTCTTATTACTTTATTATATTGTGTGCTGTGCATGGCTGCTTTGTGTTACAAGGTTGCGAAATTACATTCGCTGACCACCTAATGAAAGCAGATAACCGTTAGGATGGTCACGACGTGGAAAGATAACTGGTGCTACACTGAAAGAAATCATCATGAAGTGATGGATGGTGATAAAGCTTATGGAAAAGTGATAGGCGAGAAATTTTACGGCGAAGTGCTAACGTGTCCAACTCAGCTCTATTCTTTAACGAGGTGACGCTGGTGTAACGTGAATAATCTGAAAAAATGAATCGCGCAGCACGGTTTTGCAAGGCTTCGATGTTACTGACGATATAAGTTTGTTCGGGATCCCAAATGGCAGACGCGTATTCTGAGTTTAGGACGGATTAATGTTGTGTACGCTAGTTTTTTTAACATGCATTGGGGCTTCTTTTGAGTTATGTTTAATAAGTCCGAGAGTACGGTTAGAAGAGGCAAGGGTAAGATTAATATGATTATTCCATGATAAGTTTGACTGAAGATTGATGCTAAGGTACTTGTAAGTTGTGGCGAGTTCCACAGCGTTGTTGTCAAGGGAGTAGGTGGTTCGAATTCGTGGCCTATTGGTGAAAGACAAGAGTTAAGTTTTGGAAATATTTAATGGCATTAACCAATTAGAACACCATGCACTTATTGCCTCCAGGTCAGTTTGTAGTAAGTGATTATCAGTGTTACTTGTTACACATCGATAAAGTACACAATGATCTGCAAATAGTCTGATTTTGGATAACACGCAACTGGGTGAATCATTAATATAGTAAAGAGTAAAGGTCCAAGTACGCTGCCTTGTGGAACTCCAGACGTAACATCAGCATAAGATGAGTTAGAATTGTTAACTGATGTAAACTGAATTCTAGATGAGAGAAAATCGGTGATAAATCCAATTAAAGTAAGGTGAACGTTAAGCTGTGAAAGTTTAAGTAAGAACCTATGGTGTGGACAAGATCAAATACCTTGGAAAAATCTAAAAATATTGCGTCAACTTGAAACCCAGCGTCTATCAGTGCATGTATGTCGTTAATAAATCCGGCTAGTTGGGTTTCTCATGACTATCCCTTGCGAATACCGTGCTGATACTTGAAAATAATGTTGTGGTCTTCAAGGAAGTTGATGACTTGAGTGTGTATTATATGTTCGAGTAATTTACAAATAGTACTGGTTAAGGAGATGGGACGATAATTGAGCGAACAAGCACGATCACCTGATTTGAAAATGGGTATTATTTTAACAACGCGCCAGGGTACTTGTGCGCAGTAGTCTTGTTGAGCATTTGCTATTATTTTTATTTTTACTTTCTGCTGCTATCAGTATTACACATGACCCCATGAAATATTCAGTAGGTTAATTGAGAAGATTTTTACCTTTATTCACTGCACGTATACTTCAAAAATAGTCTCTCAATAAGTAATAAATACATACATTGCATAAATTGATGCGCAAAACATATCAGTTAGGCGACTAGTACGTCTGCGTCATAAAAAAATGCTTCAAGTTCCATTAATGGTTTCTGATTACATGTTTCCGATGTTGATGCGCCAAGATTTGTAGGAATCCGCAGGCAATGTGTACTCTATCGAGCACGATGACGAGAGCAATATTATTATTATTATTATTATTATTATTATTATTATTATTATTATTATTATTATTATTATTATTATTATTATTATTATTATTATTATTATTATTATTATTATTTGATTTAACACATATATACACTTGACAGGAAAGAGTAAAGAAAGAGTACGCACAATCACACACAGTACAGGTCACGCACAGTATGACCGGTCACTGCAAGTCACGCTACTAAAGAATCTTAAGATAGAAGAGAATAAGTCAGGTCTTCTAAAAAATAAACGACCAGCAAACGTGAACATTAGTGTGTTACTTCAAGAAACGTAAGGAGAACGCGATTAGCCTGATCGCATCGAGACGCACAACCACTAGGGCACAAACATTCGTCGAGTGTCGTACACCGCGGGCCACAGAGATGAGTCCTTCACTATAGTCCGGGCCTTGATCACGCATGGTATAAAGAGGCAAAAAGTTAACACATGAAACGAGCTAGACTTCACATCAGGAAGAAGGGATAAATGGTGCTCTTTTCTTCGTACAAAACTTTTGTGTGTGCAGGAATGCGAGAGTTTTTATTTAAGCCCACCGTGAGCTATGTGATAGAATAAAACAGCATCAGAATCAGTAGCTTCTCAGCGTTGAAGAGGTTGAGAAGTTTGTCTACGTTAACCAACATTTCCCAATCCAATTTAGTGAATATCGTGCTTAGCCAACAAACGTTCTTTAAAAAATCGCGGCGTCGTCGCAGAGAATTTAGGCACGATATACATTACGTATGCTACATTCCTTGCGTGCACTTTAACGCATTCACGTGGCTGTAGTGCATGCAAGGAATGCAGCATACGTCGTCAAGAGAGGCCAGAAGCACGCACCCCACCTGCTCTGTGCATGTGTAGGAAAGCCGCGGGAAGCATTATTTCCACCACCGAATTGTGTTGTTCTCTTAGACAATCTTTTAAAGCGAAGCTTTATATGGCTAGGCGAAACGAAAAAGAGTCTGTGCGTCGCCTGTGTAGAGAAAACTATAATCATGAGCATTGGCTCGAGTGTAATCGCCTTCCGCAGCTGGCTCGTTGGCGCCACTAGGGTTGTGTTCGTGCTCGTGCTCGGCACGCGCTCGTGCCACTGCTCCCGCATTCGCCGTCTTTTACCACAGCTGGCTCCATTGCCGCTCATTATTCCAGCGGCGTAGAATTTCACTTCTCTTCTTTCATCGCAACGGGTAGGCCGCGTTTACGGGGGTATATATGAACCATTCATCGTCTTACGTAAAGGACAGATTTAATTTTGAAGCAATTTAGTTTCGAAGAATCGCAAGCGGCAATGGGGGGCGAATGCTGCTAACCACGCCGCCGAGCAAACTCGAGACATTGAACGCAGGCGACAACGTCGGACTACGGGCACACCGTAAAAGACGTCGTTCTCTCCGTCACAGCCGAACGTGTGTGTAATATCATTAAGAAACGCAAAGACCTAACCAAAAATCACCGCCCAAACACTTCGTACAGATGGTTAACCAGCGAAGCTGAAACGTGCGGCCCTGCTGTCTATCGCGAAGATACATCGCGAAGATTGCACAACGTGCTCAGTTACGCCCGCCTATATGGTGAGACGCAATCATTTAATTCTTCTCCACTACCTCGCGCTATCCGTCTCTGGAACAGCTTACCAGACAACATTGCTTCACTTAGAGACCATGACGCTTTTTGTGTTCAGTTGAACAAACATTTTTCCACACACTGCGCTTAGTATTAACGGCGCATAGTATCCTTAATTCAGCTATTGCAAGGGTACTTTTCAAACTGATGGCGTCTGTCTTTTCATACCACTGTCGCACATTTTTTGTTTTTGACTACATAATGTATAATGACGCAATTGTATGGTGACTGCGTTATATTGTGTATTGTGGCTGTAATTCGTATTATATTACTCCTGCACGAATAGTTTGCACGTATAGTTATCTGTTAATATTCTACTGCCCTGTAATTTGTACTCTGTGGAAATCTTCATATACAATGTATTGAATTGTACTGTATGCCCCCCCTCACCCTATGCCTCTTACGGGGCCTGTGAGGTATTATCAAATAAATAAAAAATAATATATAGCAGTGGGTTAATTCCGACGCTGTATTGAAGCGTTTCTCAATTATTGGTTACATGTTTGTGTTTCTAGTGGAACGCAAGCGCCAATGGCGGGCGGATGCTGCTAACCACGACGCCGAGCTAACTCGAGATATCGAACATATGTCGGCATTGGAACGCGGTGTCGGTGTTGCAAGGTGAGCTATGCAACGCGCAGTGACGGCCGTAAGTCTGAGACGCACGAAAATAAATTATCATCATCATGAGTAATCAGATAAAAGTTCGCGCGCACTTCCGGAAAATGCTGGGCTACGATCGCCAAGCTTCGCTGTTTCAAGCGTTGCGCGGCCGAGTGCAAAGTCAAGCAATTTTTCAGTAGTATTCAGTATATTATGATGTCGTAAACGTGGGTGGAACCTGTGTCAGCACTTCCCCTCCCCCGACTAAGTAACATGTAATTAAATTTCCGGATAATTTATGACTACATTTTTACTAAAGCGTTGGTTAAGTGGCGGAGCAAGGAAATTATTTGACTGAAAGGTTTAGCGTTGAAAATCACCTGGGTAGAAACAAGTGGGTCAATCGCGCACCTAACTGCGTAACCAAGCTTGTGGCAGCAGTATTGCTGCTCGCATCGGTAGGGAAAGCAAAACATATTGAAAAGCCACGTGGAAACGGCCTCGGAAATTGGGGCCGGTCGTGCTGTATCAGTGATCAGCATACATAGAAATACATCGAAATAGAACATCAAGAAATATTGTAGAGCAAATAAAATTTAAAGAATAATGAATTCAGAATGTGTTCCAGGTGACCTGGAACCTTCTGTTCCAGCAGGTTCCAGGTCAATATGCTGGCATATAGGAAAATGAATGGTCATATTGACCATTCATTTTCCTATGCCAACACGGTGCCACTGGCCCTACACACTGCGAAGACCTATAAAAAAGAATTTTCCTTCAAGCCATCCTATCAAAAGCCCAGAAATATTGCATAATAGGATGGCTTCGATATTCATTCATATAACTGCAGTAGTTTGAGCTTTATCAACCTAGACGGCCCATTGGAAGTAGTGCCCTGCCTTTGGACGACACCTGTGCATGCAGTGCCAAAGAGCAACAGATGCAACAGATAACCAGTGCCAAAGATGCAACAGATGACGAGCTATCCATCCGAGGAGCTCTCTTAAGTGTAACAAATTCGGTGCACTAGACAGTTTGATCGCCTAATACCCACTCTTGCTTTGACGTCACTGCACAGTTTTGACGTGATGGCACTATGCCATCACATTGGGGGGTGCATCGGCGGCATGCCGCGCCGCGTCGCGTCACAATGACGGATGGTAGCAAACAGTGTTTCTGCATACGGGCACAAGCTGTCCTACCTTATGTCGACCGTATGCAGCAGTCTCGCGTTTGCGGTTCCCCGGGCTACAGATGGTGGTATCAGGCGTTATTGATTGTCGGCTTGAGCGCATAACGTCGCCGAGTCAGGCGCGGCGATCGCTCTCGTTTCTCCTGGGAGCCCGTGCTGCCTTTCACAGGTCGTTTACTACGCCACTGCCACGCATTACCCAAGATAAAGGAAGCAAATAAACTCACTGCTTATTTACACTGAACGCGAAGGAACCGATGCGGTCTCCATGGCAAAGTAGCGCGCAAAGCGGGATCCCAAAATTGGCGTACTTTGTCCGTCTTGTCCGCTTGTGCCGTCTGGTTGCTTTCGTCCCCGTGTTTTCTTTTTTTTTTCAGCGCTGTTTACTGTAACTATGACTTCCTTTTTTTTTTCTTACAACGCCAGGATATAGTGGTCATCTGCGATAAGCGCAAATCATGAGAAAATTCTCTGGCTAGCGTAAAAGATAACCTGTTTATGCAACATATATCATTTTATGAAACTTGTTGATGTAACTTACTGACTAAGGTATAAGCAGGATGATTAAAAAGGTATGCTGAGAATATCGCAACATTTTTAAAAGTTTATTGCCACATGGCTGTTTTCTTTTCATTAAGTTGCAGTAAAATTTGTCTGAGAAATTTTAACGAAAAAATATTATTTGCTTTTAATATTAGCAATATTCCAGAGACCTCTCAGTAATAGACTCTCGAACACAATGGTGTAATCTTGTGGGCGTTCATCTTTACCGTATAGGTTTCTGGTGGGAAATAGCAGCTGTTCTTGGGACAGTTTTATGAGAAGAGGAAATAACTTACCTCAGATTCCTGCCTAAAAGCACGGGCGTTCTCAATTTATTCACTTTTGGCTGTACATGTAACAATACTTCACTCGTCATAATGTACCTGACCGCTCCGTAATTTACCTGACACAAACACAAACACACACACACACAACACACAAGCGCTCGTACACTATTTAATGAGATAGCTACACTAACACGACGGATTTAATTCGCATGTTTAATAAACTGGTAGTTGCACCAGGAGCTATCATGCCTCCGGCTCCTTGTCACATGAAGGAGGTAAAAATATGACGTCACAAAGCTCCGTAACGGCAAAACGAAGAAAATCACGGAAAGTCATAATAAAGAAAGATATCTTATAATCTCACAATACTTACGAGTACTCATAACACAAAGTCTCGCAAGAGAGAAAGACAATCACAGCATTGATTCAAAAACAAGTGTAATAGAACGTACTGAGGTGAACACACTTGTACTGAACACCCTCCTCACAGCTAAAGCAGCTGCCAGAGCTTGAGTCGGCCAGCAGTGTAAGAGAAGATAAAAGTATTTCGTAAATGTAGCCCCGCATGCTCACAATAGGCTGTTTTATACAATGTGCTATTGCTAGATTCTACCTGCGCAGCACACGGCGACCCTCGCGTCCTGGGCAAGAGTCATGACCTCTGTACAATTCCAAACACAATAATGTTACATTCACGTCAAATCATAACACTTGCGGACATTATGAGCGGCATCCAAAAGCCCTCTTGGACCGGGAGAGCACGTTCGTCACCAGGCCAGTATATGTTTTGTGCTATTTGTTTTCAGACCAAGCCTAGTTAATTTTTGCACCAGTTGGGCTTCTTGTTTTTGCAGTATTTGCAGCACTCTACGGTATTGTGCATCATCATTCAAAGACATTCTACGTCATCTGAACTGTCATTCGCAGTCAGGGTTTTCAGCACGGACACTTCCAAACAGATCCTGTTGCGTGTAGGCAATAACCATTAAAGAACGCCTAATTAAAGAGGGATAGAGAGAGAGGTTATTTTATGAGTCATGAAAGGTTTGATTGACGGATACCTATAAGCATGTAATTTGAGATGGGAGCATTAAAAAATCAAAGGATACCCACAGTGCATGTCACAGACACGCACCACAACACGCAACCTACAAACTAAATTATCTCATTGACACTAGTTTCTTTCATAAAGGTTACACGTGCCTTCGTTGTGCGGAGCGCACGGGCAGCGTTTAGTCTATGGGCCTAATACCTGTCTAAGCTCCTCGAGGTATGGCTGTCTAATGTATATTTAGTGTTTCTATAGACGTCTGATTTTTTCATGTTTGTAACTAGGATGTTCTAACGACCAAGTTAGAAAAAAAATCAATGTTAATGCGGAAGCTTGATAGACATCCAAGCGAAACTGTAATTGCGTCTTAGGGCTTGGAAGTCGGTCGTCCGTCTGGTCATTAGGTGAATAAATCGAGAAAACGTGAAGCAGGTGACGAGGAAGCTAACGACCTCATCGGTTCGTTAGATTGTAGCTCTCGGCGCAGTGGCCTCTGCATGACTTTGCTCGTGTATCTCCATGTGGAGTTCAGGAAAAACGCAAATAAAGGTTCAAGGAACAGACGATGAAGCGTTACTAATGTTTTCTGTGCCTTGCTGTATTTGTTATGTTCTTCTCGTATGCATAAGAAAACAAAGATCCTCAAAGGTATACGGTAAAAGAGCGTTCGAATGTTAATGATTGCCGTTCTTATCCTAAGAGCCTAATATTAGTAAAAACAAAAATACCTAGCATTAGAAAAACAAGCATATGTCCGGATTTATGAAAGTATAATTTCGTCAGCAAGAAAAAACTAAAAAAGCAAGAAAAAAGCCGGAGCATGGAATATAAATGTATGATACAGCGTGGCTGTCCTCTCGTCCGTGTCAGGGTGATAACGAGGCAGCACTCAGTATTAAACTAGAAAATTCGCAAAGCCACAACTCGTCCTATGCTAGCTTCAACATAGCGAAGAAAGAGATGATCAGATAAGTGACGTCGTGGAGAACAGCAGACAGGTGTTCAAAACGAAGACAGGGGATGGACGGTAAATCAGAAAAATATGATAACAATAATGTTCGAGCCGGAAGTCTACGTTCAAGTCACGTACGCCGATTCTCCAAGGCCCTTTTTTGGAAGAATCACAGAAAAAAAATCGTAGCCAGCCCAGCAACTAGGAACGGCGCACCGGTCCCTGACGTGCGTGAGAATGAAGAGGGCCTTTATTAGGTTTTCGACAGACACGACTCGCAGCGGCGAGCCGTCATCAGCGCCGTGTGGACTGCGTCGTCTTTTTACATTCAGCTCTGAAAGGGCTTAAATTCGAATACGGAATTCAGATGACGTTCCGTACAGCAGGATATATTTTAAAGAGAATAGCTTTCTTTGGCTCTTTCGCAAGTTCTCGTGATGGTCGGTGGCCGGACGTTCTCCGTGGATGCCAAGGCGCCGATCATAAACGCCTCGTGCTCTAAAGCAACCTGTAGTTGTGGGGCACGTTCGCCGCTTATCGGTCTTTGAGATGCACGTGCTGTGGCACCAGTGCTTTGTGGCGATTCGATATTTAGATGTTAGATGCAATCGTCGACGGTGGTTTTGTGTCGCGTTTCCTTGTGTCATGGGCCAACAGTTGTGCGACGAGCTTGTGGCCGAAGTCCGCTGCCCCTCTCTTGTGGAGACGCGCAGTTTTGTCTTGCCGGCTAACCACAGCTTCGCTTAGACCAACTTCCACAATGTTTAGGATGTGCATGATTTTTGAATTCAATGGTCGTAGGAACATCTCGTCTCCAAAGAGTAAACGAGCGCAAAAGAAAGACCTAAGTGTGCGGCCACTGCCACTGTCATGATACCGCTGTCGTCATGCCGTCTTGGTCATGCTTCCGTCGTCTTCGTGCCAGGATCGCATTCATCAACGTTGTACCGTCGTAGCCATGTCCCCGCCCTCATCGTCACAGTGACATGCCATCTACCAAAACATGTATATAATGCCAAAGAAAAATATATCATGGCGTTAGGGTTTTATTTTGTAGCTTTCTGCTACAAGTATGGCCCAATAACTTTTTTTTTACTTTGATGAACCTTTCAACACCCCATATGGGCTTCCTCAGTACTGATTCGCCTTGTAGACGATGATTGTAGTGCATTTATCAAACACCGTTATGACTACAGCAGTATACTTCGTTCTGGGCTGTTAATTTCATTCCTTTTGTCTGCAAAAGCTATCCGCATATTTTGACAGCCATCTTGGATGGTTTCTTCAACAATTGTTCTTATGACAGCGTATCACTTTCGACGATAGTATCCCTTTCGCGTGACATAGTGCTCGACCAGCCAATCAGCTCACCCAATTTTGCTCAACCCGCTTCTTAGCGCTTACTGAAAGTGACATCTCCTAAAGTGACCATCCGAGCATACGTCCCTTGCTCTTTTCACCTAGATCATCATCTGCGCTGATCATGTTGTTCATGATCACGCGATGAATGCGCGTACGAACGAGCCTAGTTCACGTTGTTCGTCTCCGCTGTTCATGTTGAACCTAAATCCACTAGACCGGAACGGAGAAATTGAACTAACGCTAAAGCGACGTGCACGCATCGAAGGACGAGAAGCTCACAGGACCCGACGATAGCTTCTCGTGTGTTTCTTGTTCTCGTCTTAGGCCTTTTAGCACTACTTTATGTGTCATAGTTCAGGAATACGCAAATACTTATACCAAATTTCTTCGTTAATTGTGCAACTAGCCCAGCTTCGAATCTTCTTCACGTATTTGGTGAGGGGACGAAATATTTTTGTCCAAGCCTATCCTGGATGACCGTGAACAGCACCTGATATAAAATGAGGAGACGCACACACATCACAGGTTTCTAGAAAACGCGGACGCTAAAATAAATGATAGAAGATGTTTCTGGGCTAGTTGGCTCATTCTTGCCTGGAATATTAAGCGCAAGCTTTAGACAGGACAGTGAGATACTTTAAAGACCCGACGCGCCTGTCCCTTGTCTGTCGCTTTGTTCCGTCTAGAGTTCGCGCTTATATTCCACGCTAAGACAATGAAATACCATCAAACCCGGCAGGGATATTCTATAACGACCTTTACTAAGAGGTACGAGCTCTTTCGCTAAGCCTACATCGCTTTACGATTTCACAAATAAGGTTTCACTCTGGTCAGAAAGCACAGATATCTTCGACTATATAAAAGCCTAAGATGTTCAAGTTTATTTTACTGCTGATTACAGAGTGTCCAGTAGTAGATATGTTTGTAAAAGAGTGTTCTCACTAAAATCACTATCCAGACAAAAATGGATAGTAATTTACATGACAAAATATAGTTCCCACCATATTTAGAATAAAGACATGTATATGACTCCTAATTGCTTATTTATATTATCATAAAATTGCCGCAATTTTACACAGAGGCTCCAAAAATTTCTTTAAGCTATACACCGTTACTGGCTGTCATATCTAGTATACAAACCATGAAAGCTGACTGACATAATTAGGAATAAGGTGCCACTATCTGCACACTGAAGAGAGAATTACCAGGAGCTCTCAGCTATGACCATGTGTTATATATCGCAGAATGTGATAAGGTGCATATTGCGATGCTCCCTTCGTAATCTTTAGTTTCCGTTTTGTTCTTTATGAGTTAATACTTAATGTTGCAATAATGAAACTGCATTTGGCTGCATTACCTAATTATGAGTGAAAAGTATAAGTGTAATTCGTATAGCTAGAAAAAAAAAAAGAAGAAACGCAAGAAACTTGAGGTTTAGCATCTACAATGTTGAAAGCCAACCAATTTTGGTTTGAACCGGCACGCTCACAAAAATCTGGCCAGTTAAATGGTGTCATCCTCTCTTTCCACCTTACTATGCCTTGGAATCAAGTTATTTTATTTCCTTACTAATAATCATGTTTTTGAACTACTCAGTGTATATTTTAGTACAAGATAGATGATTTATATATATATATATATATATATTTCGAGACGATACACTGATTTCATTGACAAAAAGCTCGTGAATGGTGCCACTGGTTCGTTTTTACGCACTATGTTCGTCAACTTGCAGACTGAGAGTAGGAGTGTAGTACTTCCTTAAAGTCCCACACGGGCCACTTGGACGTTCGATACGGGCGCTTTGTTCAGAGTCGCCTGACCATAAATTCAAAGGCGCGATAACACTCGCCTTTTCGGTTTCATCCCTGATACCGAGTTGCGCAGCATTCATCCGAACAAAGGAGGTTGCGAGAAGATTTACGGAGACCGATAAATGCGCAGCCAAGCCGTATTTTCGCACCAAAGCTAACTGCGGCTTCCGCCTTCCGCAGCGACGACGAGGCCATGCTTTTCTGTCGCACGTGTTCAATGCCTAGCCCCGTGTTTACACCATCGAGAACACGGCGACGCGATAAAAGTAGGTTTCTAAAATGGGCAGCGCTATCTTAACTGCTATTTTGCTGCGGGTAAATAAATAAAATAAAAAAAACGAACTGTATTCGTGATTGAGGGGCACATCAGCGGATCAACAACTAGACGGCGCTAAATAAAACAAAGCCAGAGGCAGAAAGAACAAAAATAGAAAACAACTTCCTTAAAAACACAAACATCTTTAGGTTGTTTGACGCGATGTCGAGGCACCTGAACATACAGCGATGGAACGGTGATGACAAATCATTCGTTTCATGGCTGCTGTTTCTTTTATAAAACCAATCGTTAGAAACGTCGCGAGGCTCAATTTTCTTACCTATAGTCGAATGTTCATTTTTTAAAAATGCAATATTCCGTAGGCAGATATTACTTCAATTGCAGTGTTCTATGCTGTGAATCATAAAAAGTAAAACAAAAATAACAAACAGGAGTTCTTAATTTTTGAAGTACATGCTCGCAGTTTTTGCGAATATATTTCCTATGTTTGCTGCCTACAGTTAAAAATTACATATGCGTACACCAAATAAGGGCGATCATGTTGCGATGTACGAGAGATACTATGCAACAAATAAAATGGTTACCCTTACATTCGAACACTTTTCAGGTGAATGTTTGTCAAGTTTCACAAAAGCACGATAGCTTATTCGGAAGATTTTAGTACAACCAATGAACAGTTCAGTCGACAGCCGCTGGCCAGTTCAGTCGACAGCTCGAGAACCACACGCAGTTCGTCGTCTTCGTCGGGGCGCCCGCACGCATCGTCCACAAGAAACACGCAACTATGCATGTATCAATATTATTTACAAGTCGCAAATTAAACGCCAATATTATATTCTGTCAGTCATCAGCAATCCCACCACCGCACTCTGTATAGCGCTGTGTCCTATATGTAAGTATTCAACTTTATGAGTTCATTTAGGCCGCAAGTACTGACGTCATGTGTAAATTTATTTAATTACTATTTTATTAATATCTTCTCTTTTTTTCGCTAATTTAATGTCGAATAAAGGCGTCGATATGCTTGCTCAGTTCGGCTAACAAGTGTTATGTCTATTCTTTTGTTTTAATGTTTTTTTCACCACGTTTGCTGTGCTCTATGAGGTAATATCTTCACTGTCTCACCACAGCAATGCAAGCTGCTGGTTTGTGTGAGGACGTACTGTTGCCGGGTTCTCATAGTGGCATACGTCTCGACGATATATCGTTCGAGTCAAACCAAGACCCATTTGACATGGCGGAACTTTCACGCTATGTGCCAGGCAGTGCAACGGTGATCACGTCAGTTACCTGCTACGAAGTTGCAGTTTGTCTTTTTACTTGTCGGCTTTCCTACAGAAAACTTATCGTACGATAGCAAAAACACGAGCTTTTAGACGAGCGCACGCACATTTGGCAGTTTGCGCACAATTTTTAAATTTTTGAGCGACTATGTGCTCATGCGCCTTCAAGTACAGCCTCTGACTGCCTCGTTTACAGCGGCCATGTCATGAGTTGATTAGCAAGCAGCTAGTGCTGTTGGCTGCATCTGCATGGACAACCACATCAACAACGCTAAAACTGCACTATCATAGTAATCGTTAGGCTGGCTTAGTGCACCAGCCATTTCGTACAATTTGCTACGTGAGCAGGGCCACAACTACTACGTTGCGGGCCGTGCCGATCACGGTCACGTGCACCGTGAATGCAACTGGAATGAAAGAAGCGCCCATCTGCGTGAGCGTATTAATCCATAAAATATTTCTAACCACAGTAAAGCGGCAGAAAGTACACGCTAGAACCCCGACAACGTCGAAATGGGCACCTCGCTAATGGGAAGTGATATGGTGGCACATTCATCGAGCGTGCTGTCACGTTCTGGAGCCGAGTGCGAGATCTGATTCACTCCGATCTGCACTTAGAGAAAATATGAATATTGTCACGCAATGCAACCCATTCCCTTTTCTTTCTTTTTTTTTTTCTTTTTTTCGCCATGCACTTTCGGCGTGCGACGTTATGACGCTTATTTCTGGCCACAGGGAGCGTCGTGTCACATTATCTGACACAGTTGAAGTTGTCGCGTGTGCCACCAAGCGTGCAGTCATTTTTTTTTATTTTTCGTCTTTTGCGAGAGGAACGCGGTGAGCAGCATGCTTATGACGGCAATAACGCAAGAACGGTAGCCTCGTCATTCTGTTGGGCGGCTCTGGGTGGTCGAAGCTGGTAACGATAACAACGCATAGTAGTAGGCTTTGTGTTTGGTACGGCTTACCGCCGAACTCACTTTTATTTCTTTCTGGCGTGTTTTCACACCCTTTACGCAACAAAAATAAAACAAAGGTATTACTTCTGTTACGAAGCCCCAAAGAGAAATGCAGACAGCTTGTACGCTCTATTTTTGTATGCCACTCCTGCTAGGGCCAAAATGCTGGCCTGCAGTACATTAAATAATAAATACGCAAGTCATTCGTCAAGGAGTGACAGAGACAATAGGAGCACGACAGCGTCGCAGCAGCGCTGGTTAAACTAATAGTTATCTTACAGTGAAGCTAAATCACCAAATGCCGCCGTATATATAGTTTACAGCGAAACCATTAGATTATCTATGCACGATGCACTTCTCAGATGTGTTCGGTTTTCGATTTTACATGAATTATTTACTATTCATTGGCTTCTTACAGTGGCATCATAAATCTGTGTCAGCCAAGAGAAAACAGCCTCCCCCGGAAAGGAAGAAAGCCTACAAAAGCCACGTTTTTTTTATATTTCAGCGCTCTAGACAGAAAAACTGTTATGTTTCAGAGGTGCAAATTTCTATTTCTTTCATCGTCAATCCTTGTTAGTTTATGTTACAAAAACCCAGCAATGTTCTTCGTTTATATTTGTCGATTCAATTACACATATAGTCTTCAATTGTTTTTCAATTATATATGTTCTCATTCCAAACAAAGGCATCACGCGACTAATATTTTACGCACTCCTGCTTTTCCCCTGACAGTCGCGGAATTGCTGTTCATTTTGCTCGCCATATAACTATTAGTATTTAGACTTTGCTTGCTCCTTGAAACCGACTTGATGACACAGCGTTCACAGAAGATAACGTATGGGTACCATTGACTCGACTGTCTATCGTACAAAAAGGCACCTGAGCATTGCAAAAATTTCTTACTGTGTATTAGATTTTTTTATCATGCCCAGTTCACGGCCACTCGATGCTGCTGATACCGTAGGCCCCGTGCCACTCGGACCCCCGGAGATGCGCGAAGAAGGAAATGATTGGAATAAAATCGGAATAGAATGTTTTCTTTATGGGGAGCAACATTTCTTACTTGAGTTCGTTATAGGTCAGAAAAAAAGCTTATTCTCATTCCTGCGTAAATTGCGCGTGTTAAACTAAAACACAACATAACCTGTAGTTTCAGGATCGCAGCGGTAAAACTCTGAAATGCCGTTGGTAAAATGAACGGAGAATCCAAAGTGTAAGATATGAATCAAAGCGAAGCGAAACCAAGGCGACCGCAAAAACAGTCACTCTTCACTGCGTAACAAGGTTTTCCACACGGACGAGAAGCAAATTTAAAGCGCTTACTTCTCCCCAGTTTGTCATCGTACCATTAAGAATGGTGGCGAGCAACGGAAGCGAGGCCTTCATAGCGACGAGAAAAGCGACGGCCGCTTATAAAGACGTATCGCTTGGCTGCGACCCAGAACGAATCTTTTCCGCTTCGTGCCTGCGCCTGCTCGCGTTTTATTTCTCACCCCTGAGACGGAACTCAGACGGAGGCTTTTCACGAGGGCCTATTCTCCTCCCTTTTTTTTGCGTTTTTCTCACCTAACTCGTGTCTCCTGACCTCCGTTTCAATCTTCCTCTGAATGCGGCTTTTGGTATTCACTCTTTTATTTAAAGGCGCAGAGGTGCAAAGAAAAGACGAGTTATACGGTGAGAAAAATGCATACACTCACGCCACAATTTTCTGTTCATATTCCAGCAATGTATGGTCGCTGCACTGTGCCTTCTTTGTAATTTATTTCTCTGCTGGTGCATACATGATGACTACATTCTCTGTCTCATATTGTTCTCAAGCAACGGGAGCGAAAGCATCACAAAAAGCACGGTGGTTCGCAAGCGGGCTTTCGCATGTCGTATGACCAAGGTTATGAAAAGTAATAAGCGACAGTGCACGGTAACGGTGTAACGTTTTCTTATCATATCGCTTGCTGCAGTGAAATTTGCGTAGAACGTTCCACGGTTACTGTACTTTTCTTAGTTATGTGCAGCGAAGAATTATGAAAATTTTATTAAATATATAACGAATAACCTCACGGATCCAATGAAAAGTGGGAATTGGTGAACGCGAAGCTTCTTTGATGTCAATGCTAAATATGTTAAATGTATGTCATGATGCAATAATGTAGACATCAAAGTAATACAAATGTTACGTTAATTTTGCGTGGTTAGTGACATTGCTTATGTTGAAGCATTGCACGAGATTTATTGACTTCTCTATTCCTTGAAAGAAGTGAATTTGTTTCGTTTGGTTCATATTACATCATGTACCCAAACCCGGTGACGCTTTATATCACGTTCTAGATGTTAAGGTGCTGTTGGTCTAACGGTGGAGGTATTATTGTAAATAGGTTGCATGTACTGGAATTTACAGAAATGTAGCGTTTCGACGCGTAATGCGTCAAACCCCTTTTAATCGTTAGGCTGGCTTTAAAGTGGTGATCTATTGCACCTCCCAATCATGACTTCCGTAAATGTATTGGGTTAGCATTGAATAATACAAACACAATTTGCGATGTATAAACCAGCGTCACTATACGTAAGTCCTTCCTCTCCAAACACCTCCTCGCTTTAATAAAAGTGTGTTTTCATCTCCATGTCACCGCTTAACAGCGAAACACCGAAGGCAAATTTGATGAAAGAGGCAAAGATGTTCGGTCCACATGCTACACCTCAATGACTGAGATTGAGGGGGAGGGGAATTATACTCTGTAATGGGGAAAGGGACGGGGAAGGAACGGTGGGACCAGAGGTTACGATGGAGAGAAGAACATGTGCATGTACTATTCCACTACATTGTGGCATCTCTAAAGCCGTCTGTCTAACGTAGTTGCTTGTAAAAAGCCACCGCCCACTTCGCTTCAGGCCAACTGAGAAAAAGTTCATCTTACCTCCGACTGTAATGGGAAAGCGTCATCAAGATCGGCCCATCTCCGTTGCACTGTCTGATGGATCGGGATCACGCTTTAAACCACAATAAAAAAAAAAATGCGAAGGGCACGTTGCGCACTTGTGTCAGGGTCTGCCCACCGTGTCACCACCTTTGATAAGACAGTCTGCGGAATCGGCTGAGTTGACTATTATACTTTATCCTGGATAGTGCCCGGTTACTCGGCAAGAAAAGCCACCAGCTCAATCAACCAAGACATACGCTGGGTTACTGTTACTCTGTCTCTACAATCGACTTAGTTTTCATCGAGTCAACTCCGGGATCGGCCCACTTCATTATTACAATGTCTCCCTGTATCTGCTCAATTTAAACAGCGTGGAATTCCGCTGCATCTAAACACGCAGAGATAGGCAAAAAGTACGTCACTTTAAAAATGATAATGGAGTTTGGCATAATATGGTTAAAGCGCGGCGCACGCAGCCACAGCATTTTACGAATAAATTTTCTCCAGGCTTCATGCCGATTGACTTCTGCCAAAAATTGAATAGTCCGTGTTCACGTGATAGCGAAGAACCACTGGGCAGACTGAAGTACATGCTTTCATAGTGATGCATTGTCAGTGTGCCGAGATTTAGCGAAGGCAGAACATGCAGTTCACGATGCAATTACGAAGACCACTTCCCCCTATTGTATTACCTTTCCACTTAGATACGATAATCTTACTGACTCATGGTTTGGGAGCGGTGCGCTGGTGCTCGAAATAAACGGAATGGGAAGTAGTTCGTGTGTTTTCACTGCAAAGAACAATTGTCTAATTCTTACGAAGACTACGTAGTTTAGGTTTTTGAGGATGGCGGAATCAACATTTTTCACACGAATACAACTACCGTTGCTAATGCCAGAGATGTCGTGTGGAACTTGGGAAATAGTTAAACGGGTTGTCCTTGCGGGGTCACACTTTGAGGATGAATATCACGTCTGCTAACACCTTAGAATATTGGGTTCAACGAAGAATGCACAAATCTTAATCGAAGTTTGTATTGCCTAGTTTCCAGGTGATGGCACGGCTGTTGGGTTGGTTCATACGTGGGTTGATGCATTTGTACATATATATATATATATATATATATATATATATATATATTGTGAGACGTCGGCCGATGCGATGCCTTTATTTCCGAGCAGCCACCAGAGTCAGAGACGAAGCAACACACGCGCCAAAAGATAATGATGAGTCGTATGTACAGATTACGACGACCAAAATGCGCTCACAATATATATATATATATATATATATATATATTGTATGTGTGCCAAACAATAGCACCAGCGCACGGGCTGATATAATTCTTGATTGCTGACCAAGTATGGCCACCGTATGTACACCGTAACAAAGAATTATTTCCTGCATAAAACCTGTACCTGTAGGTCGTCTCCCGGGCATCTCTAAAGCATACTGCTCTGTTAATGGTCTCGTGAATCATATTTAGAGGATTCTTTGATTTAATTGATCTTATTTTAGTGATCCATTCAGCATGTTCGACTGGGGGTTTACCTATTCTTGGCCAATCCTCCAGAATGAATATGTCCCACTGTGACAGAAAAGGTATTGAATCCCTAAATGTTGCTTCATACGTGTCGCACTTTTCTGCACATACAACCTGTCATCACTATTCTAGCCTCGACAAGCATCTATACATCGCCTTCGTCGCTGCGTATACGTGTAACAATGTGCATACGCCTGATTTCGAGTTTGTATTTCGGCATGCATTATGAGTGGTGCAATGCATAAACTTAAAAATTACACGACAATGAATTTGGGAACTTTGTGGTGGGGAAACATAAACATTCCATGAGATTATGCGTTACATAGGATGGACAAAAACAAAAGTGTATGGATCGCCGTAAGTTGTAAAGCATTTAATTAACTGATTCACTAACACCTCGTTTCATGTAGATAGAATGCATGCGTCGGATCTGTATATACTTTTTTTCTTGCTGGCGTCTATAACTGGCATAAATAAGGCGTACGTGACTTGAGAAAGATTATGCGGCTGCCAAATGTAAAACTTCGGCGGAGAACAGTTTTTCATATGCCTCAGTTTCAAGGAAAGCTTTTTGAAATAACTTTTAGCAGGCGTTGACGAAGGGTTTGTCACTTCCTGCTGCATTGCCTTTGCCAACTATAGCACTGTCAATTAGCGTAATGGTTGCCGCAAAGCCTCCTTTAGCATCAATAAAACAAATGGTGGCAACGTTTTAAGTATACAACGCAATAACCTCGCAGTCTCATTACATATATATTTTTTAGGGCATTGTGCAATTGATTTTCGTTGGGTGAGTGCAGTTAGCGACCTACAGAATTAGGTAACAGCCTCAGAAGCCAATAACAACATAAAGGAAAAAACAAATAACAAGACTACATGGGCTGCTCGTATGGTTCAAAGATTGCGAGAACGTTCTGTTTCCATGCTCTGGCAATAATGAAACGTGCTGGCACACGTGGGCTTATTCACGACATGCACACACTACACCAAATGATCCAGAAGTCACATTAGAAAGTCATTAAGTAAAATAAACAAACATTAGGTGTTTATAGTTCTCTCCGATAAGGTCTCCGACAATCTTTTTATAAATGAGGGCCAACATGAGGCATTGTCATGTAAGAGGTGAATTATGAACACTGGTTCCAGGAAACAGACGAGACACAACATCCAAAAATAGAAGCACTGCCAGGACAGTGTAATTGATTTTTAGTACCACCAAAATCATTCATTTGACATGGTTGTTGTGCAGTACCGTCGATATCGTGCAGAACACTTTCGCGAAAAAGTTGGACAGGAAACGTACAGGCAGCAGCTTTCGTCACATGTTCAAAATGCCTCCCAGACATTTTGTCGATCATAGACATCTACCATTAGTGCTGCTGTTCATTCCTTGGCATTGTGTTAACACTAACCTGGTGGCTATTTCAGCTATAAGGAATTTCGTTCTTGCAAACAAAGTTGAGTAGCATCTAGAACCATTATTTGTGCTGGTCGATGTGGCCTTGTTCCCTCTTCTCTAAAAGTACATGACAGCCCACAAAGACTATTTTAGTGTGCTTCGGGAAACATCATTTGTAAACAGGAGCTCCTAAAGACAGTGAGATTACCATTATCTATAACTTTTGTTATACTCCCACAGACCCACATATGAGATTACAACTATTACCCGGTTTTGCTCTAAAAGAAAGAAACGTTACTGTGCCGCCTACGTCTAGGAGTTTCTTTCCAAAACACCTACTCATTCCTAATTAGAATGGCGGACAGTGCCATTTGCATTACATGTGGTGTAGAATAAACGATCAAACATCTCCTGTCTGACTGCCTAACATACGAAGATAAAAATATTGCCCTTCGGAAAGCTTTAGGGCACTTAGATGACCACGCAGTCTTCCACAGAAGAGAAGGTCTTGGGGCCGTGGCCCCGTGCGTAAGCTATGTACTACAAAGCCACAAAAGCGCTGCTTCGTTTTTTGAAATACACCAGCCAATATGACCACTTGTGGTTGACTCAAGGGTGAAAGCTGGATTTTGTGTATACCAGTGTTAATTGTGAACTTCTATCTTCCTTCTTACATTTCAATATCTTTTCCTTAGTTGAGGGTAGCGTACGGTGCTCAGCCTGATTAACCTCCCTGCCTTTAGATTATGACTTCTTTTTCTCTCTGTGGTAATTGTTAAGGGTACATTTGCCTGCATTTCTCTGCTACAGTTTAGGTTGCAACTTATCGCATCTGAAACTAGAAAGAGGAGCTCAAGTTTTCGGCTGTTTGGAAGCAAACACCACAATTGAGTTAAATTTCCAATGAACAGCGTACAGGCCTAATTTAGTGCAAAATGAAGAAAAAGTGTCACGAAAAGAGATCAAAAGCAAAAGGCATATAACTTAGAGCAATTTAAGATGATTTAAAAAAAACGGTATCATATATGAGACATTTAGCATAGTCACTATACCTCAAGGCGTTAAATAAACATTGCGACTTAATTATGGGGCTTCGATTACAAACCTTACAAACACGACCCATGATTCTTCTGAAATTGTTTTTTATTAATAAAGAAAACAGCAGACTTCAGCGATTTTTTCAGCTCTGAAGTAATTTACGGTGACAGCAGTATTCTCCCACACTTTTAATATGAATTCTTATTTTTATTTGCCATATTTTGCCACAACTACGTGGGTTCGTTCACTACAGGGAACTGGTGAAGAACCAAGCGGTTTTCGGGTGGTTGATTATGGGGAAGAGGTGTGGCTGTACAATCTCGGTCCGCGACGATAGATCGCCGAGCGTTTAACCCATTGCGCCACAAACGCATTTGCAGAGAGCTACACAGACGCGCCTTATATATCTAACACTCCTCCGTGTACCCGCGCTCTTGCTCGGGGCGGTGCCGCCGCCTACGAGCAGAAAAGAGAAGTACTGCATTATGACACTAACGCGCACCGACAGTGAACGCTTCGGTGGTCTCAGCACTACGACGCCTCGATGCCAGCATTCGAAGGGACGCTGGCATCAAGAAGCACTACCAACGCCACCTAGGTGGCGTTCACCGTACTCAGCACAGCGGAGCGTGGCCTCCGCAATTAGCTCTGAAAATGTTTCTGAAGTTGATCGCGGAGGCTGCAATTACGACGCGCTGTACGCGCTGATTTGACTCGGTGACGATTCAGTTACGTGCTTTGTCTTGCGCGTTGTATTAGTGTGTCAGTTACGTGCTTCGTCTTTCGCGTTGTGCTAGCGTGTGCAGCGTAGTGCAGCTTCCATATGATGAATTATTTTAAAGTACTTAGGAATTTGAAAAAATATTTGGTATGATTTTTAAAAGGTAATAAAATTTTGTTATAGCACAAAAAGAATAGTAGGGATTAGATAAATAAGTTACGATTTTTTGTTCTTTGTTAATCTTAGAACTTCTTTAGTTAAAATATATAGTCATTATAATGGAACCTTTTGTCACAGCTGTTTGGCTAGGCGCTTAAGCTAAACTTTTTTTCTCCAAGCGGTTGCATATTACTATTTGAAAAAAATTCAATTCTGATCATCTTGATTCATCGGTTTTGCATTCGTTTATTTCTGTTTGTTATCAAGGTAAGGTGGCGTTGTTGTCATTGTAAAGTTTCAGGAACTTGTGTAAATCGTTCTGTAGCACAACATCTAAGCACTTTTCTGCCCTACAGGATAGCTACATGGCATTTGAGATCACCTTCAAATCCTCCTCCTTACCTCCTTAGAACCTCCTTAGAACATTTTTTTTGCAATTCAGTGTATGTATAAATCCATAGTTAAGCACCAGGTGAAAAGGCAGTTGCTGTGTTAAGCTTCTTGCTTTTGATACCCGTGCCACACGGGCACCGAAAATGTCATTCAGTAGTTAAAGCCTGAAGTTCCTGAATGACATTTTTTTAGGCGGAGCTGCCACACGTCCAAAAATTATGACATTTGAACCGATGATGCCGATAACAGCGTCTTCTGAAGTGAGAATTTCACTGTAATAGTAAAAAAATAAACAGGCATTTACAAGTTTAATCTGCCTTCAAGGCTAGTGAAATGTCGAAATAAGGATACTATGGTACCGCTAGCTTTAGTTTGCTGCTGTCCTTTACAACATTGCAACCGACCATAGCAACCAAGGCTATTGCAAGTCAAATACGAAGCCCAAAATTAAGATGGCGCTTGGCCAGTCGAAGCCCGTTCCAACGCTGACATGAGGAAGTTAACCAAGTACAACTCCTTGCAGGAGCGTTATGGTAGAAATATATGTATAATTAATTTTTTAATAAGGTATGGCGTCGAGAGTACGCATTTCCCAGTTGAATGAGTTCTGGCGAACGCCTTCGGTGACGAGTGGAGTTAAGGTGAATGCCATTTGATTTGCCCGTGTGGCACTACGCAAATGACAATAAATCTTGAGGCATTAGGAAGTTAATGCCATTTTCTGGGCTCGTGGGGCACGGGTATCAGGTTGCATGACTAGTTTTGAAGGTCCCGCCTGGAGAGAGAATCTGAGGCCAAAATATCTACTGGCTCAGTGTCGTTTCACAAGCGAAACGACACTGAGCCAGTTGTAGCATCCGCATCAATGTTTGCAGTGACGTTGTAGATGGTTTCATTGTTGTTTTCCACGCCGAAACCTCTATTGTGGGTATGGGCCATGAAAGTGGATTCTGGTCATCATTGTCATGTACGCTCCTTTGCGCCGTCGATGCTGTTTTTATGACCTGGCGACCCCGGCCCAGGCCCGGCGAGCCGCCGCGGCCAGTGGGGCTCTACAAGAGGGCTCCACCCGAGAATAACCACACCAACCACTCTTCGTATAATAAAGTTTATTCATTCATTCATTACCATCACAACGAAGAATTGCACGTAAACACGCCGTCATCTTGTCAAGAACAACTTCTATGTGACGCCCACATAACGTAATCACAGTCTACTATGGTATTTATCTCTGGCCGCCGAAATACATGCACAGACGCCACTGTTGTCAAAATTGTTTTGAAGCATAAAACCTTGAACTAATTGCTCAGCACTGTTGTTTTTTGGTAGCTCACGAGTATAGGTGTCAATAGATTGTTTTCACAGGAGCGCTATACTTGCTCATGAGACCTTGCGCACGTTATAAATACCATGAAAAAGAAGAAAAATCGCTTTGCGATAGAGCAACAGCTAGACCCGCCGTGGTTGCTGAGTAGCTATGGTGTTGAGCTGCTGAGCACGAGGTCGCGGGATCGAATCCCGGCCACGGCGGCCGCATTTCGATGGGGGCGAAATGCAAAAACACCCGTGTACTTAGATTTAGGTGCATGTTAAAGAACCCCGGGTGGTCCAAATTTACTGCGTCCCCCACTACGGCGTGCCTCATAATGAGATCGTGGTTTTGACACGTATATATGTATATATATTGTAGTGACAAATACCGGCGCCAGCAGAGGACGAAGAAGAAGACGTTTCTTGTTGTTGGTGCTCGCACTCGCTCCGCTTGGCCGTTGCCTGTTTCTGGCATTCATAAAAATGCCAAGCGCATCTAACCTTGAACGCGTCCTATCAATTGGTGGAGCGTGCTGGTTCCCTCTTCATCCTGGAACTCCGTACCCGGACTCTACCCCCCGCCTCGGCAATGCCTGACGACGCGCCACAGCAGGGTGCTCCCGCACCACCGGTGGTCGCCTGCTCCGGCGTACCACGACAGCGAGACCCTGTCATTTTCAACGGCACCGACGAGCACGACGTCGAGGACTATCTCACTTCATATGAGCGGGTAAGCGCCCACAATAAATGGAATGACGGCGACAAGCTCAGCTACGTCAACTTCTACCTGGCGGGCGTAGCACAGCTGTGGTTCCACAACCACGAAGCTGATATTTCCAACTGGTCCGCCTTTAAAGCGAGCTTCGCTTGTCTTCGGCCGACCCGCTGTTCGCAAGCTCCGCGCAGAACAGCGCTTACGCGGTCGCGCCCAACAATCCGGCGAGAACTTCACGTCCTACATCGAGGATATTGTGGACCTCTGCCGTCGCATCAACCCTGCGATGTCCGAAGCCGATAAATCAGACACATCATGAAGGGGATCGAGGACGACGCCTTCCACATGCTCATTGCCAAAAATCCCCAAACTGTCACGGACGTGGTCCAGTACTGTCAGAGCTACGACGAGTTGCGGAAACAGCGCATTGCTACACGTCTCCCGAGCTCTGACACAGCCAGCATGTCAGCGTTAACTGTAGGCTTCGTTTCTGCTGACACCACAATGCTCATGCGGCAGATACAGCAGTTTGTCCGAGAAGAAGTGGCGCGACAATTGTCACTTGTTTCCTGCGTCCCGGACTCTGCGCAGGCGCTTGCTCCGACGCTACGACAGGCCATAGAGGAGCAAATTTCTGAGGCTCTCCCAACCACCTACCAGCATCCGCCTGTTTCCGCTCCACTCACCTATGCTGAGGTCGCCCGCCGCCAGTCACCAGCAATGCCACTCAGCACGGATCCTGTTCGACCAGCAAATACCTTCTACGCTGCGCGTGCGCCTGTCCACCCGAACCCGCCTCCTTTTCGCCGTCCCGCACCGCCGTCCACTAATCCTTGGCGCACCCAGGACAACAGGCCTATTTGCTACTTCTGTTGTCTACCTGGCCATGTCGCACGTTTCTGTCGTCGTCGTGACATCCGTACTAGTGCGGGCGCAGTAAATAAGGCTACTTTCCTTCCGAGCCACCACACCCGATCTCCTCCCACTCAACGATGCACAGCTGCTCACCGAATCGACGTGACTACGGCCCACGTCGGTCGCCCTCACCACGTCGCCGTTCACTTTCCCCAATGGTTCGTCGCCCCCCACCAGTCCAAGCGGAAAACTAGCCCTCGCAGTTCCGGAGGGAAGAACTGCGCTCGTGTCGACAACTTCAAGGCCTCGATTTCTACCTGCGAACGAAATCACCATGAATATCGAAGGTGTTTCTGTGCAAGCACTTGTCGATACTGGAGCCGCTGGGTCTATTCTTAGTGGAGAAATGTGCCGCAAGCTCAAAAAAAATTACGATTCCGTTTTCCGACGTCTCCCTGCGTACCACAACCGCGCACCACATTCACCCTTCAGTGGCATGCACAGCTCGCCTTGTCATTCAGGACGTTTTGTATGTAGTCGAATTCGTTGTTTTTTCACCGTGTTCACACGACGTTATTTTGGGTTGGGACTTTCTTGCTGCTAACCATGCCGTTGTTGAATGTGCGCGTGCCGAACTTGAGTTGTCGCCGACGTGTGACGCCGCATCTGACAAGCCGCCTTCTCGAGTGGTCGTCGCCACGGACACTGATATACCTCCTTTGTCTTGTGTTCTTGTGCCACTTTCTTGCGACTATGCTCCCTCTTCCACCTCCCTGTTTGCGCCCTCCGAAGCCTTCACCTCTCGCAAAGCCTTCCTCCTTCCTTTTGCAGTTCTCACAGTCGAAAACTCTTGCAGCGCCATTTATGTCACAAATCGGTCCTCTTCCCCAGCCACCTTATTCCGTGCTGAATGTATAGGTCGGCTTGACGATGTTGATTCCGCCTACTCCACTCAACTGCCTGACGACGCGATGAGTCTTCACGCCGACAGCATTACTCCTGTTACCACCGCCGATTCGTCCTCCTTAGAAGCCTTCCTCCCGTCAATTGATTCCGAACTTCCACCTGCCCAGCGTACCCAACTCTTGGAACTGCTCGATCGCTTTCGGCTGTCGTTCGATCATGAGCAATCTTCCTTGGGCCGCACATCCTCCATCGTTCCCCACATTGACACCGGCACTCATGCACCCCTACGCCAGCGTCCATACCGAGTTTCTCACGCTGAACGTCGTGTCATTGATGAACAGGTCAACGACATGCTTTATCGTGGCGTAATACAACCCTCGCACAGCCCTTGGGCCTCCCCAGTTGTGCTGGTAAAGAAAAAGGACGGTAGCATTCGATTTTGCGTTGATTATAGGCGCCTTAACAATATCACACGAAAAGATGTTTATCCGCTGCCCCGAATCGACGAGGGTGTCCTTCCCGACCCTGCAAAGCTTCGCGCCGTCGCCGAGTTTCCCAGGCCGTCTACGCTGAAGGAGCTCCGGAGCTTTATAGGCCTGTGTTCGTACTTTCGCCGATTCGTGCGTAATTTTGCGTCCATAATCGCCCCCTTAACGCAGCTGCTTGCCAACAGCCAAGGCATCTCGGCATGGTCTACAGCTTGCGAAGACGCGTTTGCCACCTTACGCCATTTTTTGATATCCCCACCTATTCTACGCCACTTTGACCCAGACGCTCCAACAGAAATCCACACAGACGCTAGTGGAGTCGGCCTGGGCGCTATTCTAGCCCAGCGTAAGTCTGGCTTCGAAGAGTGCGTCGTCTCTTACGCCAGCCGCACTCTCACCAAAGCGGAAATGAACTATTCGGTCACGGAAAAAGAATGTCTTGCTATCGTTTGGGCAATCACCAAATTTAGACCTTACGTATATGGTCGTCCATTTGATGTCGTGACTGATCACCACGCCCTGTGCTGGCTGTCGTCATTAAAAGACCCATCTAGTCGCCTAGCTCGTTGGGCGCTTCGTCTCCAGGACTATGACATCCGTGTTGTCTACCGGTCAGGCCGTAAGCATTCGGATGCCGACGCTCTTTCGCGCTCACCACTGCCTGATGAGTCTGGTGCTGCGTCTGTCTCAAGCTATGATTCTTCCTCTCTTATATTGGCCGACATGCCATCTGAGCAACGCCGGGATCCTTGGATAGCATCTCTTCTAGAGTATTTATCTCAGCCATCACCCCGCACCACCGACCGCTCGCTTCGGCGCACTGCTCGCCACTTTGCCATCCGCGAAGGGCTCCTGTACCACCGCAACTACCTCCCTGGTGACCGTAAATGGTTGCTAGTGATTCCTCGCCATCTACGTTCGGACATCTGTGCCTCTTTTCATGCGGATCCTCAATGCGCCCATGCCGGTGTCCTAAAGACGTATGCACGCCTACGGCTTCGATACTACTGGCGCGGAATGTACCGCTTCGTTCGGCAGTACGTCCGCTCGTGCTCCAAGTGTCAACGCCGCAAGAGCCCACCTAACCAGATAACAGGGCCGCTTCAACCATTGTCTTGTCCCGCCCGGCCTTTCGACCGTATCGGCATTGACTTGTACGGCCCTCTACCGTACACCCCAGATGGCAACCGCTGGGTTATCGCCGCCGTGGACCACCTCACGCGCTACGCCGAAACTTCAGCGCTTCCGCCGGCCACAGCACGTGAAGTCGGCTAGTTCATCCTTCGCAACCTTGTTCTTCGACATGGTGCGCCTCGCGAGCTACTGAGTGACCGTGGTCGTTCATTCCTCTCCGAGGCTGTAGAAGCCCTGCTCCGCGAATGCAACGTTGTCCTAGACCTACGAGCGCCTATCATCCGCAAACCAATGGTATGACTGAACGCTTCAATCGCACTCTCGGCGACATGTTCGCTATGTACGTTTCCGCTGACCACACTAACTGGGGCCGCATCCTTCCCTTTGTTACGTATGCCTACAACAGCGCCACTCAGTCAACCACAGGATTCTCTCCTTTCTTCTTTATGGTCGCGAACCTTCCTCGTTTATGGACACGATTCTTTTGTATCGCCCCGACGCTTCAGAATCTACGACTCTATCCGAAGCTGCCACCTATGCCGAAGAATGTAGTCAGATCGCACGTTCTCTTACCGCGCAAAACCAGGCCAGCCAGCAACATAGTCGAGACGCCGGCTTGTCCTTTCCATCATATTCACCTGGATCGCTGGTATGGCTCCGCGTTCCCTCGTCTACTCCCGGCCTTTCCACAAAGTTCATCTCAAAGTATGACGGCCCTTACCGGGTTCTACGACAGACGTCCCCAGTCAACTACGTCATTGAGCCCGTTCAGCCATCTACAAACCAACGGCGTCGCGGACGCGAAACTGTTCATGTCGACCGACTGAAGCCGCACTACGACCCACCAGTGCTGCCTGTTCCATAGGTCGCCAGGATGGCTCCTTTTTCGCCGGGGAGTGATTGTAGTGACAAATACCGGCGCCAGCAGAGGACGAAGAAGAAGACGTTTCTTGTTGTTGGTGCTCGCACTCGCTCCGCTTGGCCGTTGCCTGTTTCTGGCATTCATAAAAATGCCAAGCGCATCTAACCTTGAACGCGTCCTATCAATATATATATATATATATATATATTGGCTCCGACCACCGCTTTACTTAAAATATTTTCAAGCCAAATAAAGTTTCTATATATATATATATATATATATATATATATATATATATATATATATATAGAAACTTTATTTGGCTTGAAAATATTTTAAGTATAGCGGTGGTCGGAGCCCCTCAGTCCAGAGCCCCACTGGCCTCTGCCGCCTGCCTGACCTGGCTAATTAAGGACTTTTGTCCTGCCAAGTCCGAACGGGTGAGCTGTGCCTCCCACTGCTCCATTAGATATTATTAGTTGATCTATGAGGGTGCTTAAAACACTCCCAGGTTACATGTATTAGTGTAGGTATGCCACCGCACCAAGGGCACGTGGCCCTATAGCGGGTGGGATACATGGCATTTAGCAGTTTTAGATGGGGGAATACCCCGGTCTGTATTTTGCGCCAATCGGCGGCCTCTTCCCCGCTAAGTTGTGGTTGAGGCGGCGGGTATTTTATGCGGACTCCGCGTTGATGAGCAAGGATGTCTTTGACATTTAAATTGATGGGATTTTGTGAGTGATAGTGTGAGGGGTTGGAGTTCGAAGAGGACGCCATCGCTCGGTTAGTAGACGCTCGAGCTGAGGCGTTAGCCTGTTCGTTCCCCTGTACCCCCGCATGTCCCGGGCACCAGAGTAGGCGATGGCGGTGGTTGAACGATTTAGGGATTATCGCGAGGCTAGCCGCAGTCACGTGCCCCTTAAGAAACATGCAACATATCTCCTGGAAGTCCGTGACCATGACCGAGTCCCTTTCCGAACGCTCCGCGTGAGCGATCGCCACTGCTAACATTTCGGCCGAGGTGGGGGAGCCCGCCTTGGTCGACGCGGTAATTTGCTGCTGGCTGATCGCGTTGACGACTGCCAGGCCGTACCTCCTTTGGTAGCGCTGCCCGGTAGCCTCTGCATACACAGCTGCGTCCGTGTAGTACGTATTGTACCTAGTGTTATTGGAGTACATCAATTGAATATGTTCTGCGCGTGTTTTGCGCCTTTCCTTGTTGTACTCGGGATGCATATTCTTGGGAATTGGAGCTAGAGTAATTTTGGATCTCACCGAAGGAGGGAGATGTACGGCCTGTTCGGTGAGACAAATCGGGTATGCTGGGATATTAAGTCGTGCCAATATTGCCCTATCAGTTTTTGTGAAGCTGAGGCGCTCCCTCTGTCGCATCAGAGTGGCCTGCCTCAGTTCGTCGAAAGTATTGTGTACTCCCAAAGCTAGCATGCGCTCCGTGGAGGTAGATTTAGGCAGTAAAACCCCATAATTTAATTTATGGGGTTTCACTGAGATGGGTTCGAATCCCGCTTGAGGTGGTTGTAGAGAAGCTTTATTTTTCTTTACGCAGTGGCAGTAGTAAAGCTGTGGATGATGAGGTTGGGATAATGGGGACGTTGGAATATCGTTGTTGTGTGACGTCGATGAGGAAATCTGTCATCGTCAGTGCAACGGAGTGAACAGATCGACAAACAGACAAAGCAAACTCAATTTCGAGCACTTCACTGCTGTTGAAATGCACTGCAGTAATATACGACTATATATTTTAGATTAGGCTGCAACATCTGCACCCATCACCTAAGTAATAATTCTTGAATTCTGGCTCGCTCCGTGAGTAGCGTCTATACTCATTGAGTAACTTTGGCTGCGAAGGTTGATGTGACCGGTATCATAGATTTTGTGTTTCTGTTATGAAGCATTTCTGAACGGTTAAGCTTCTCTGTTCTATCGGGACCCCGAATCCGCTTCCGAGTTCATTAGGAAGGTAGACTTCCCCTTTTGAAGTTTCTCTCATTTTTTTCAGACCTAATATAAATCTTCGAAAGTTATCTTTCTCTGGTAGAGCAGTTTCCGAACATCGCAAAGTGTTGGACCTCGTCAATTATTTCTGTTTACTTAGGCACAGTTTCAGGCGGCGGTTCAGAGCCAACACTTAACACAATTTCGAGAGCGAAAGTGACCACGAAACATGGCACTCTGATGGAGCAGCCACAATGACAAGAGAGGCAAAAGGAAAAGAGCACTGTAGAAAAGGGTCCCAGTTACACAAGGTTTTCATTGTACGCACCTAATAAGCCTGAAAATTGATTGCACCAGGCGTTTTTTCCAGTCACTCAATTTCCTGCTGCCAGCATTTGTTCACAAAGGTTTTCAAGATTCTCGCCATGAGGCTGAAAGGTTTCTTGAACTAACTCTGGCGTTCTTCTTTTTTTTCCGTGAAGAAATTTTTAGTGCGCCATACTAAAGCTCTTTTTTTTCTTTTCTGCCGAGTTACAGAAGCATCAAGAGGTTCTCTCCAATACGGAGTCATATTAGGCTTTAAACAAATTCAAAACAGTTCACATGGTTGGCAAATTTTGCAATCATTCGGGCAATGCATATTTCTATTTGTAAGTGCTGAGCACACCATTATTGTGGAGCGGCGGTTTCTTTTTAAAAAAATCTGGGATAGATATGAATATGCAAGTGGGATGGGGTATTTTCGTAAGCGCTTTAATTTTCCGTATTCCGGTATGCGTGCTCAGTATACTATAGGCAACAAATATGAGTGAAAAAATGTATGTATTGACTTTGGTTTTGAGTAATGTTGGCTTGTTATATAGCTGTATACGTGGAACCGCATGCATGGCATGCGGCCCCAGAAATAGTGCGTAACGAATGAACAAGTTTAGATGGTCAGAAATAAAAACACAGAATAACCTACAAATATAACAAGCAATTTTAGAATCATGACGCCAGCTTCCTTCCTTTTTTACACATGGAACGTGCCATGGTATTTTGCCAGGGAACACAACTCAAATGACATGCTAGAATTTGCAATAAAATTATATCGATTTTTGTTCTCTGTCGTGTCCAAAGTGTTCCATGAAGAAAGCACGCCGAACTTCAAAACATTTTAGGTATAAAATTTACACGTAATTCACTACAAAAAAGCGAAATGAATATAAAAGAGAAGACAATCGTTCTTCTCCTGGTCTACAGGGATACCTGTTAATTCTCACAAGCATGTGAAGGGAATATTCCGGAGGGCTAATCAGCCAGCACTGGAAGTATTGGGCACTTTTGTGAAAAACGTACAGTATTAGTAATTATAGTGGGGACTGGAGAGAAATTATATTTGCATATAGGCAGAGAGTTTGGCCTGAGTTTATGCGCCTTAATCTGTTACTCTGTTATGAGGAAGGGCAAAAAGAGAGTGAGAAAGGAATGGTGGCTGATGATAAAAATAACAGTAGTGGGATAATACTGATCCACACAGCAGCATACTTGAGTGAAATTCTTGAGTCCAGACCTGTGTCGCTCAAAAATTGTACCCTGGCCCGTACAGTTAGTGTCGCACAGCTTTGTAGGAGCCAAGGAAGCAGAATGAAGTCCTCCGAGAACAGTCCGGTGGTTATGGTTGCCACAGGAGAGGCTCAATTTGTCTGTATACTGTATATACTTGGTACACGCAGAATAGGTGCGCTATAGTGCTTCTGGTACATGGCAGTGGGGGCAGTTTGGGCTGTGTTCACGACCGACGAAATGCGCGCCTTCTGAATGCCACACCAAGTCGTATTTTATGCACTAAACTTGTATCACAGCATTTTTTAGGTGGAATGCTAAACCTTCATTTGGTGTTGAACTGGTGCAGATACAGATTGCGATGATATGGTGGTGCCTAGCAATTGGAGGTAAAGCTCCGTATCACATGAACTAGCTGTGCTTGTATCAGATCTTGAAAAAACAATACGTACGATGGTTCCATTGTACACAGGAGCTCTTTCCTCAATGTCCGCGTTGTAATTATAATCATGTCGGCATTTTCTGCTCGAAAAATAACACTGTTGAACTCTTTCAATTACACCTTCTCTGGTCACCTCTTAACATGCCTAACACCCAGTAGTCCTGGACAGGCGGTTAAGATCCAAGAAATATTGTTGTCCCACAATAGTTCTTTCTAGAAAAAAGTTCAAAAAAAATAATCTGATCACTGAGAAGAATGTGGGACCAACAAGTTCCAGCTACGCACGTTTCAAAAGAAAGTGGAGGGGGCATTCGATTTGCGTGAGCTATCTTAATTTCGGCTACCGCTTACGTCTTTTCTATGTCACACTTTTGATGTCTTTCACCGATTAATGTTTCTGGGGAAAGTATGACTTTTACACCATAAGGCTAATAAAATGTAGGAGCCCCATGAACTGAAATGAAGTGGTTCAATGTATTTGTTTTTATCATAACTAAAGCACAAACTAAGTGGGGGAAAGTGACGTAGAAGCATCAGGCTTAATTTCGGTTCCATCTAATGCCAGACTTTCAAAGTATACTTGACGTAATCCTAGGTCAAGCGCCAAATGCAACTTTTCTGAGCAGCACTCCAAAGTAGGAATTCAGAATCACGCCTAGAAACGCACTTATCTTGTCGGTCAAGAAGAATGCTTGGTCGCAACGAATTTGGCTCTTCCATAATGAGTAGACGTTCACTGGCTTGCAGGTTCTTGGTGCCCCTGCAGCACTAATCAATTACTGAGCCCACAAACATCACATACATTGCCTTGGTGCAGCGAGAGTGGCAATTTTCAGCATTTATAAATTTAAGATTACTTAAAAAGTCATCCCTCCGAATTTCCGAGATGCAAATGGTTGCTTGTTCGGATGCCGCGAAGGAGGCCTCCGGATATTGCTAGAAACTAACGTTCAAGTCGAAATGTTTTATATAGCTGTAATTTTTGGTGCCTTTTACTTCTATAAAGGCTGAGTGCGCGCAGATGCCGCTCAATGTTTAGTGTAAGATAAAGCGAAGAATATATTGACCTATACCACTATCCCGAAAACATTATATCACATGCAATTGAGCCATTGGGGTATCAAATGTACTACTCTCTGTCAACACAAAAGGCTGACTGGCTAACATGCATTCACCGACATGCATTCACCAATGCAGTCATTGTGTGCACGATGCCAAATCAGAACTAAGCACGCCCTCTCGATTGCCAAATTTTTCGTACCTGTGAATGTAAAACACAAATGTCTATTGTCTCATAGTGAACTAGTGTAATCTTCACAACTGCTTCCCGGCTCTCCATGTTTTCAAGATCAAAGCTCCAAAAGTTGCATTCTTGCAAACAGTGAATCGAGGACTTAGTGATAAGAGTGAATCAAACTGACGGCTCAAGCGGATATAGCGCACAATCAATGCACTGGGACATTTTTCAGGTGAGCTTACTAGACCTGGTCACTACTTTCATTCTGAACATTTCACTCACGCATTTGTGTACGTCTGTGCCCTGTGAGTGTTTGCAACTTTCGCTAGAAAAGTTTGGTTTTCTCATACCTTTGTTTCAAAAGTGGAGACGGATTATAACATCAAAACTAACAAAGCCTATGACGCCGTATCAGGCCCAACTCCAACGATTTATGCCCAACCAGCGCCCAATAAGAACTAACGACTTTCGAGGGCAGGCTGATAATGTGATCCGGTATTCCCCGTCCCCGTGCACGCTGGCTTTCCGCTACTGGCGTCCAATTTGTGATAAATTTCTCATCTAGAGGTTAAGTCCAATATAACTGAAATCCGCATTGCATTGAACCAGAAAAGGGAGGGGGCCAAGAAGAGAAGGCGGAACATGAACTCAAATAAAAATGTAAACTCTGCGATTGTAATCTTCACATAATATGAGCTCGGGGAGAGAAATTTGACGAGTTTCCTTGAATGCTTTAGTTAGTGTCCCGGGGAAAGAATTCCTGCCTTCGTTACAACAGCAACGAGAATTTTCAAATATGGATTGCTTTTTGGCGCTATAAGTTTAGAGTAAGCGCTATATGCATGCCCGCATTATTAGGCGCAGCTTGGGAGCTGGTAGCAACGTTCATGTAATGGTTACCAGTAATTTTGGAGCACGTCGCGCAGCATGACGGTTGTTAATGTGTATGGTCAACCCTCGAAGACCCACCAAAAGTTATTCGAGGTTACTTAGCTTCCTAATGAGAGTGTCGACAGTCCAAATGACCCCAGGAAATGTTGCACGTCATCTTCTAACAAATATTACTTCGTGGTTTATATGTGGGGGCCAGTCCAACTCAGTTTCTTATAGCGTGAATTATTGATTCGCTTTTCTTTTAATCAAAAGCGTTAAGCATGCTGACGTGACATACCACGGAAGTGCCGATGTACGCATTCACAAACATACCCGAAGTTCAACTTTCGATTTTCTCTGCGTTTTATTATAGCATGTGCAGCACTAGGACGCACTGAGTGAATGAAAAAATAATTTATTTACCCACGCACTTGACAATATCATTGTTATGGAAATTTCAAGAAAAATTTGTTTGCTACTGAGTTACATCCAGAAGTGTAATTATCACGTAAGATGGGTGACGGGCAACAAAACACCATCATTCCAGTAATATTGTTACGCGAAGAACGAGTCAGTAAGACGGGCAACTATTTATAGGATGTATTTACAACAGCGGTTGCAGCGCTGACCGGTTAGGTTCACAGCGCGAGCCCAGCTCGTTCTTCCTCTTCTTTTCTCGAGTGATGGCGCCCGCGCGCCTCGGTCAAACAATCAAATACCACACGCGTGTAGCATAATCCCCCGGCGGCAGAAGCGACGTCCCGGAGCGTCTAAATGTCATCACTGGGAGGGTGATACTGCTTCAGTCGTGTAACGTGCACGATATCGCTGAACTGGGAAGCAGATGGGGCGTCTGGGCGATCTCGTATGTGACGGGAGTCACGGCACGAAGCACTCGGTAGGGGCCTGTGTAACGCGACAGCAGTTTTTCTGACAGGCCGACCTGACGCGACGGAGACCATAGAAGCACCAAAGAACCAGGCGGGAAGTGCACGTCTCGGTGTCGCTGGTCGTACAAACGCCTTTGACTCTCTTGGGAGTTCAAAAGGCGGTCACGGACAATTTCCCTTGCGTGAGCAGAGCGGGCGACGGCATCAAGTGCATATTCACTGGTGGGTGCCGCGTTAACAGGGAAAGTTGTGTCGAGGGGCAGTGCTGGTTCTCGGCCGAACAGGAGGAAAAATGGGGAATAGCCGGCTGTGTCGTGGCGCGAGGAATTATAGGCAAAGGTGACAAACGGCAGAGTGAGGTCCCAGTCTGTGTGGTCTGAAGAGACATACTTCGCGAGCATGTCTGTGAGAGTGCGATTAAGACGCTCCGTGAGGCCATTAGTTTGCGGATGGTATGACGTGGATAGCCTGTGCCTCGTGGCACAGGACTGCAGGATGTCCGCGATAACTTTTGACAGGAATGTCCGGCCACGGTCTGTGAGAAGTTGTCGCGGAGCTCCATGTAATAAAATCACGTCGCGTAAGAGAAAATCGGCAACATCTGTGGCGCAGCTTGTAGGGAGCGCTCGGGTGATGGCGTAGCGCGTGGCGTAACCTGTGGCCACAGCGATCCACCTATTCCCAGAGGTAGAAAGAGGAAAGGGACCAAGTAAATCTAAACCAACCCGCAAGAATGGCTCCGCGGGAATGTCGATTGGTTGTAGGTACCCAGCAGGTAGCGTCGATGGTGTCTTGCGTCGCTGGCATTTATCACACGCAGCTACGTATCTTCGAACGGAGCGAGCAAGCCCAGGCCAAAAGAAGCGTCGGCGGATCCGGTCGTAGGTACGTGACACACCGAGGCGACCGGCAGTGGGGAGGTCGTGAAGTTCGTGGAGAACAGCCGAGCGAAGGTGTTTAGGGATCACAAGGAGTAATGCTGGGCCGTCGGGGTGAACGTTGTGGCGGTAGAGTACGCCATCTTGAAGTGTGAATAAGCGAAGGGAACTGTCGGCAAGTGGAGATTCCAGGCGGTCAATGATGACACGCAAGGACGGGTCACGGCGCTGCTCGTCGGCGACATGGACCAGAGGAAAAACAGAGAGAACGCAGGCGTCGGTGTCAGGCTCAGACGTAGAGGTCGGGTCTTCGACTGGGTAGCGAGAGAGGCAATCTGCGTCCTGGTGTTGGCGTCCCGACTTGTACGTCACTGTGTAGGGATATTCTTGTAGTCGGAGAGCCCAACGACCGAGCCGGCCAGTAGGATCCTTGAGCGACGAAAGCCAACACAGCGCATGGTGGTCTGTGATTACTGAGAAGGACTTTCCATATAAATATGGGCGGAACTTTGAAACAGCCCAGACGAGAGCAAGACATTCGCGCTCGGTAATCGAATAGTTGCGCTCTGCAGTTGTCAGGAGTCGGCTAGCGTAGGCTATCACGCGGTCGTGTCCGTGTTGGCGTTGCGCTAAGACGGCGCCGATCCCATAACCACTGGCATCGGTTCGGACCTCTGTTGGTGCGGACGGGTCAAAGTGGGCCAAGATCGGTGGATTAGTCAGAATCGTGATAAGGCGTGAAAATGCGGCAGCCTGAGCGGAACCCCACGTAAAAGGCACGTCTTTCTTCATAAGTTCTGTGAGTGGTCTAGCGATTGCTGCGAAATCTTTCACAAACCGTCTGAAATAAGAGCAGAGCCCCACAAAACTCCGGACGTCTTTGACAGACTGAGGTACAGGGAAAGCCGTTACTGCTCGAACCTTCTCTGGGTCGGGTTGTACTCCGGAAGCATCGACGAGATGGCCGAGCACTGTAATCTGTCGGCGCCTGAAGTGGCACTTCGATGAGTTTAATTGGAGCCCAGCCTTGCGGAAGACGTCAAGGATGGCTGCAACGCGCTCAAGGTGCGTCTCAAATGTAGGAGAAAACACAAGGACGTCGTCGAGGTAACAAAGGCAAGTTGACCATTTGAAACCTTGAAGCAGAGAGTCCATCATCCGTTCGAACGTGGCGGGGGCATTGCATAAACCGAACGGCATAATCTTAAATTGGTAGAGGCCATCTGGAGTGATGAAAGCGGTCTTTTCTTGATCTTGCTCATCGACGGAAATCTGCCAATAACCAGATCGAAAGTCAATGGACGAAAAGTATTTGGCACCGTGAAGACAATCAAGAGCGTCGTCAATTCGTGGTAAAGGGTAAACGTCCTTCTTAGTGATTCGGTTTAGGTGGCGGTAATCAACGCAGAAACGCCACGTGCCATCTTTCTTTTTGACGAGCACGACCGGCGACGCCCAAGGACTCGACGATGGCTCAACAATGCCTTTGGCGAGCATCTTGTTTACTTCCTGCTGAATAACTTGCCGCTCTGCCGTGGACACACGATACGGTCGGCGGTGAATGGGAACAGCATCACCAGTGTTTATTCGATGCTGAACAAGGGACGTCTGACCAAGTGGGCGATTTTCAGTGTGAAATATGTCGCGGTAGGACAACAAAAGGCGATATAGGGCGGCTGCTTGGTCAGGGGCGAGGTCCGGAGCGACCATGGGACGTAATGGGCCGTCGAGGTTCAAGGCATCCTGTGGGTAATCAGGAGGATCGGGAGACGCGTCGGCTGCAAAAGCAGTGTCGTGGTCGTCTGTCACAGACCGGAGCGTGGCCACCACTATGCCTTCAGGTAACACTTGCTTCGTCAAGCCAAAATTGATGACGGGGAGACACATCCGATTAGCGGCAAGGGTAACGACGGAGTGTGGCACAGAGACGTCGCGCGCCAGGAGGACGTCACGAATAGGTGCAACGACATAGTCGCCATCAGGCACGGGTGCCGTTGAGGCCAATTCGACGAAGGTTAGGGCTTTTGGAGGTAACCGAACAAACGCTGTAGTGCAGAGGGTGTTCGGTGGTTCGGGGCGAACGTCGGAAACAAGAGGAAGCTCGAGGCACAGCGTACCGGTGGAACAGTCGATGAGGGCAGAATGCGTCGTCAGAAAGTCGAGCCCGAAGATGAGGTCGTGAGGGCAACTGGTCAGCACGGTGAACAGGACTGGAACGTGGCGGCCAGCAATTCCTACGCGCGCAGTGCACATTAGAGCACTGCACGGGCCGACTTTTGCGGCCCGGGCCCGGCCCGGGCCCGTTTTTACATTGGGCGGCCCGCCCGAGCCCGATCAAAACTTTTATGGCGAGACCCGAGCCCGGCCCGGGCCCGGAAATCATCTACGTTACCCGCCCGGCCCGGCCCGCCACCCCTTTACCTTAAGCCCGAGCCCGGCCCGAGCCCGACTCGAAACCGGCCCGAACCCGGCCCCAGACCGAAAAATACATGTTTTTCAGAGTTGAGAAGGCCGAGAATAAGTCGCAGAAAGCCCGAGCCCGGCCCGGGCCCGCGTCAAAAAACCCGAGCCCGGCCCGGGCCCGGGTCAAAAAGCACACGCCGTGCCCGAGCCCGGCCCGAGCCCGTGAAAAAACTCCTCTACCCGGCCCGGCCCGGCCCATGGGCCGGGCCGGGCCCGGGCTTTTGGGTAAGCCCGAGCCCGTGCAGTGCTCTAGTGCACATACCACTGAGGGAAACAGTGGCGCCATTGGCGACGCGTACGGCCCGGGTGATGGCAGGCGTTAGAACTTCTTTGAGGCGACGACAAAGATTAGCGCTCATTATGGACACTTGGGCTCCAGTATCAACCAATGCCTTGAATGGAACACCATCCACGTCTACGTCAATTAGGTTCGCGTTCGTGAGGAGCGTCAGCGGAGGATTGTACAGGACGGACGGGATGCAGCACTACTTCCAAGAGCTGCATGGCCTAGTTTTCCGTCCGGCGGTTTGGCGAGGAAAAGCGGCGAGGTTGGGGTGACGGGGAGCGACGGCGTTGAGGCGACGGCGATCGCCCGGAGGAGCGGCTGTCAGGGGCATCAGAAGTAGAGTACGGACGGCGAGGTGAGTAACGGCGAGCGTCGGCGTATGGGCGAGGAGCAGGGAATGAGCTCCAGTACGGCGGCATCCAGGTGCTGCGGCAGGGGCGGGATACGTGACCAACTCGGTGGCAGCGGAAGCAGATCGGTTTGTCGTCGGGGGTACGCCATTCAGCAGGATTGCGTGGTCGGGGAGCGAAATACTGGTCGTGGAAGGATGGGGCCATGGGAATGGATGCCGAATCAGGTCGGGAGACAGAGCAGGCGGTATGGATGCCAAGGTTGGCAATTTCTTGCCGCACAACTGCTTGTATGACGGAAATAGTAGGAGCCGCTGGGTCAAAGGTACCGTCGAGGGGTCGTGGATGAAGGGGGGCCGGACTCGCCGCTTCAATCTCACGGCGAACGATACGAGTGACGTTCTCTTGAAAAGGTCGTGTGGCAGGAAGAGCGGAGCAAGAGGACGTGGCAGGGGTGTTTGGGAGCCGGGAAAACTGTGGGACGACGCGGCGGCTTTTGGCTACCTCGAAGCGGCGGCATTCTTTGACGATGGCGTCGACAGTAGAGACGTCGTTATAGACGAGCAAGTTGAAGGCGTCGTCCGCGATGCCTTTTAGGATATGGCCCACCTTGTCAACCTCAGTCATGTGCTCGTCGGCTTTCCGGCAAAGCGCGAGCACTTCCTGTATATAGGCGACATACGATTCGGTCGACGACTGGACACGGGTAGCAAGCTCCTTTCGCGCAGCCTGTTGGCGACCTGACGGGTTGCCAAAGAGGTCGCGAAGCCTCTCTTTGAAAGTGTCCCAGCTGTATATCTCAACCTCATTGGTGCGAAACCAGACAAGCGGTGTGCCGTCCAGATAATATATCACATTGGCAAGCATGATGGTAGGGTCCCAGTGGTGGCTTCGGCTAACACGCTCATACATGCTGAGCCAGTCGTCGACGTCAGCGCCATTTTGGGCGGAGAATGTCCCAGGATCACGGAGACTAGGAACCGTAACGTACGTTTTGGTAGGCGCCGCAGGTGTAGGTGGCGACGTAGGTGTTTCCATCGGAAGCCATGGCTGAGAAGACGACGGTGCGGCCACTTCGGAGCTCCGTGGCGAGGACGGGGAACGTTCCACCTCCACCACGATGTTACGCGAAGAACGAGTCAGTAAGACGGGCAAGTATTTACAGGATGTATTTACAACAGCGGTTGCAGCGCTGACCAGTTAGGTTCACAGCGCGAGCCCAGCTCGTTCTTCCTCTTCTTTTCTCGAGTGATGGCGCCGCGCGCCTCGGTCAATCAAATACCACACGCGTGTAGCAATATTACCGAAATTTATGCGGCAAATATTCAATATGTTCTGTTGAGAAGGATAAGGTGTAAAGGCAAACATGGAATATTCAGGCAGCTTACGCTTTCCAGATGATACTATGCTCTTGAGCAACGCTGGACGTGACTACAAACGGGTGTCTGGTGGTATATAGAAGCCAGTTATGTCATGCAGGGGAAATTCTCAAGTGCTATTAAATATCCAGACAAGAAAACGAGCATTCGTTGTTGGCCGTGAGCCCTTTGTAGCAGTGAAGGGGAATGCTTATCTTGGCAAAGTAGTCAAATGAACGAGTATCGTGAGAGGAAAATCTTTAGAAAGAAAATATGTGGTTCTAACAATTAAGGGAGACACTCTCAAAGCCTAAACGGCAGCTTACTGTTATTATTGAAAGGATAGGTAAGTAATAAGTGCTTTCTTCTAGTAATAACGTAGGGGAATTAAGCAAGCAGCATTACGAACAAACCTGGAGAGAAGTAAATCCCATGCAACAAGGGATGCAATGTAAATTATTCGAGTAACCCAAGGAGACAGAAATAATGCAGTATGAAGTATACAGCGAACGCAGGTAGCAGATACTCTTCTTCAGATCAAAAAGAAGATTATAAGATGGCTATGCCATGTTATGCGAGAAAGCAGTTTAACTCTAGCCTCTTACAGTAACAAGAATTATAGTCGAGTGAGGCGAAATACGAAGTGCTGGAAAAGATTCGGTGGAGTGATTTGAGTGCATACGATGGTGTTGGCTGACGTACAAGAAAAGGGCAAATGAAGAAGGCCGCGAGAAGCCTTCATCCTGTGGTGAATAAGATGATGTCGACAGTGAAACTGTCTTTTAAACCAGACAAAATACGTGCTGTGTTAAATCAAAACTACACTGGAAATGATATTTCACCCTATTCACCCACAATCGCATTCCAGGCATTTCCCTAGGCTGACATCTCGAGGCTCACATTGAAGTCTTTCTTCCTCTTTCTCTGCTGGAGTCATTAGTTTATAGTGAACAGTTATTGCGAACAAGTAATGCGCGAAGCAGGAAGTGAACTTCGATATGTGAGCAATTTGCAGGGATTGTTTAAGGCACATTAAAATGAAGATTCTCTTGAGGCTCACCTGAGACATATTCATTCATATGGGTCTAAAGGCATATACACAACAAGCTGATCAACAGTGTGCGAACCAGCGAGATCTCGGGCTACAGCCAACGTTTCGTCAAGCGGACTTCATCAATTCATACCTCTGTTGTCCTTTTGTCGAGACTTTTTTAAGGCTTAGGCTTCCCTTGCTGGCCCACTGTTCGTCACTGCACAACAACGTCTTCCTGTGAACAGTTGTTTTGTTTGAATTTTGGCATACTACATGTGTTACAAAAAACGAAATCACAGAAAAAAAGAAGTGGGGGACGCTTTGATAAAACAATGTTTCAGTAATGCAAACAGGTCGTTATTGCAATGCTTTACGAAAACCAATGCTCTAGAACGCTAAATCCTCATTTGGAATTCTGTCGTAAGTGACGCAATTATTGTAGGCTCATAGTTACGAGGACAATTTTCAAAGCCTGGGATTTCTCAGTTGACAGAAATGGTTGATCACGCAGGACCAACGAAAACATATAAGAAACTTCTGTCCTTCACATATTACACTTTGTATTCTGCGAGTAGGCCTGAAGTTGTTGCGCATGCAAAATGGTGTACGCCGGAACAGAATGGCAAAAAAAAATATTTCATTGAAGACAGTTACTAGCACTATCTTTCGTTTTTGCTGCTGACGCCAACGAAATTTGGCAAAACTTCAGCAAGAAGATTAACTTTTCTTGTTATTCTTCCTGTAAACGAATGTGAGTTTCTAATTCAGAAGTTTCTTTCCTTTGAAGACATATTGAACAGGAAGAGCACCAGCATGGGTTTTCAGTGTGTGTCATAAATAAATAGTGACAAATGGGGCAAGCATGCGTGCATCTTCAATCACAGCAAATGCAAAGTGAGGACGCCTCACGACGGGAAACAGTCGGCCGCGTAAGACGTTCCCGAAGTTGCCGTTCAAGAGACGCCTCCTAAACGGCTCCAAGAAGCGATGTTTGCTTCCTCCATTCTTTGTTTGCGAAGGGCGCAATTGCTTTTACCGGGGTCTGCTCCACGAGCGAACAAAGCGGTTGCACTTTTCTTGTCAAGAATAAAGAAAAGAAAGGTTTCGCGGTTGCCCGAGTTATGGGGGCGTGTACATTGAGCGCGCCAGAAAACGGTTCGCACGTCGTTCGTCTTCTGTAGGCAGTGCTGACGTAGATGTATAACGTTTTTGTGTGTGTGCGCGCGCCATTGCAGGCTTTACCCTGCAGAGACGTTCAATAGCTGTGCCGCTATACAAATAGCTTTGTCATACGTAGTGGCTCCGTGCTTAGCCTGCTCCAAAAAACTGTCTGTATATACTTTCCTGTCATAGAAGTGTTTACTTTCATTCAGAATTTGCTCACTTCCTATTTTTCCCAGGTTTCCTTCTATTGGACACGCTTCTGCTTGGGCTGAAATCATTTTATTCGGTGGACATATTATGAAGGACGCCGTAGTGGGGGCCCCGGATTAATTTCGGCCCCTGGGGTTCTTTGACATGCATCGGATTCTTAGTAAACGAGAGCTTTTGCATTCCGCCTGCATCGAAATGTGGCTGTCGCAGGTCAGAATTCAACCCGCAACCTCGCACTCACGCATAGTGCGAGGTTGTCACTAATGCAGCATAGTCACTAATCCACCCCCCATATCAAAGTGCCGAAGAAGTCGCAGCTGAGAATGTTTCGATTAGGAGTTGTTTGTCGAAATTACACGGATGAGTAATTTGTACTAAGCGTATCCATTCGCACCAGCAATGACCTATCATCACAACTTCCTGCAACTGGAAACGAGTGTATCTTTAGTTATTTTCTGTTCTTGTACGTAGCAAACACTGGCTGTAAGTGGCGGCGAGGGCTCCGCTGCATAAAGAGGATATTCGCTAAAGCACATCGAAAAACAGCCGGCTATTATACTTACAAGCAACCTCATGCAAATAGGGGCATACTCGGGAAAGAAAATGTGGTCGTAGGGCTTTTACGTACCCATTGTTACTCGCACATCTTGTGCACATGGTACGTCTATATCGATGGGAACTCCAGTTTACGTTGAAAGCAGCTAATTTCTGCGGTTACTGCGGTGAAGTTCCATGAGATAGATACTCCACAGAGTAACCATACAGCAAATTGCAGAGAGGGATACTTTACAAAAAATAGTTATGGATCTCTTACTTAGCTCATAACACACAACTTCGACGTATACTGTAGTCATAACATGCCAGACTATTTACAACATTACTGGACAACGCTGGTTTACTTATTTATTGATTTTTGTGTGCTCTCTTGTTTTTTTTTTCGCAGCTATATTTCAAAAATTGTTACGTCGACATATTTTTATACCGTACAGAATTGTGGCTGTTCCTTTTTTGTGTAATTTTAATGTTGCCTTAGAAGAAAGTTTGTTGCCGTCTCAAATGCACTTTTTGTGACCACCAGGAGGGCAGGCCTCGTCAGGCGCACACAGCCTTTAGCCTCCCTCCTGATGTGGCGATGTATGTTTGGATGCTGTATATGAAAGTGAAAAAAAAAAAGAGAGCACCCATAACGTTTCTCTGGAGTATTGTCGGGAGTCTGTCAACTGCATTCCGCGCAGCACAAGGGAAGGGTGGCTGAGAGCCATACTTTAGGTTATCATAAGAAGCCAACAAACAATGACACCAAGGACAACATAGAGGAAATTACTTGAACTTACTAAATGAATTACAGAAATGATAAATTATTGAAAATGAAAACGGATGAAAAAACAACTGTCCGCAGGTGGGCATAGAACCCACGTCTTCGCATTACGCGTGCGATGCTCTCACCACTGAGCTACCGCGGAGCCGTTTTTCCATCCACTTTCTGGGGTATTTATGTTTTACGACTAGAACTAACCATGGGAGTGTTAGCCAGCGCCACCACTCACAAACCTAGGGGCGGACTTTAGGTTGTATGATAAACATGGTCAGAAAGGCAGGCATTGACGACAAGAGACATAGAGAGGTACATAGACCGCAGTTGTGGCCAAGTGGGTAGGACGCCCAGCTTGCGTGGTTCAAACCCCACTGCAGGACAACCACCGTCTTAAAAGTATAAGCAGCAGCCCTGTCAGGCGTCTGACTTTCCAGTGGTAGGTTGTTTGGGAGAATTTCGCCAACACCGCTATGCTTGCTGTACAAGATTTCCGACAAATGAAACCACGCACGACTCTCAAAACAATTGGTGCTGGTTACATTTCGGCAATTTTCCATGGATGGGTGTCTTTCCCAAGCTTGGAGCTGCCGCATTCGCCGAGCACCGGGCCGGCGGCGCGCTTGTACCTATTTTACCTACCCGTACCTGGCGGCCGAATTCGTCTGACTCTCACCACAGCGGTGTATGCTGGACTATTACACCAAGGCTGGGGTGGGACAAGGATCGCCCGGAGACTTTTGAAATCTCTATTGGGCCCTCTTTCGACATGAGAACCCACACTAACAACCAAGCGCCTGGGATGGGGGCAACTCTACTCACTTAAAAGAAAAAACCCGGTGAATTCCCGGAAGATATGAGATTCAATCTCGGAACCTCCCACATACGAGCCGGACGGTCGACCATTTCGCCACCACTGCGGTAATAGTATGCCTACCGGTCCCCATACCGAAATTTTCTCAACAATTAATTTCTTTCCCGAGCGTTGAAGTCTGGCTCAATATCAAGAGGATTAGCGCGCTTGCAACTATTTTATCGATGTAGGTACCAGGTGACGCCTGTCTAACAGAATGTCGCCCACGCCCACAGCCGATGTTCAAGCCGTGGCTGTGCGTGGCTCCTTTCTGTCCGTGTTAGTCACGCAACCTAAAGAAGGAATCAATGTCAACGTGCCCAGGTTACAGTTCGTCTCTGTCTGCAAGCGTAGCGAGTGCAGTATTTGCAGATGGGGCGTTTTAGCACTTCATTCCAACGGGTAAAGACGTGAAATTCATAGTCACAGGCTTCTTAAAACCAGGCGAACGCAGTCAAAGCTGCTCATAAAATTACGCCTAACCGACAATCAGCCAGAGAAGTGTCGCAGAGCAAAGAATAACACTCTTAAAGGGAAGACGGCACGTTCTGGACAGTTGAAACATTTCGTACAATAGTGGTTAGGCGTTGTATGTCAGTAAAAGAACGGTCAGCTACAAGAGAATTATACCAACGTATCTGCCTCATGATATTACGCAAGACACAGATAGATTTAGATAGGGGGTGACTTAGCGAGGTTGGCAGCATGGGCCTCCTGCTCCCCCATTTCACTTATATGTGGGCTAAGGTGATACGAATGATGAGAAATACAGAAAAAGATACCAATTAAGAGGAAAAACTTTTAAAACATCAATAGGCGGATAATGCGATGCCACACTTGATAGTCATATTGAAGAAATAAACCAATGAAATTATAAAATTAAAGATCACATTCATGCTGACTCAATACAAAGAAAAAGAAGTGCAATTAAAAGAAGTCAAGTTCAAACAAGGAGGAATGTTCCGAGACGAACTCATTGTTTCATTTATCAGAAAAATCACCCAGGTTTTCAATTATCCCGTAGGGGGACGTACTTTTAACTCTGAGTCATCCATCGCAAAGGGCATGCTTAGCAATATGTTAGCAAGCAAGTAGCTACTATTTGCAGAAGCACTTGTTTTCTAGTATTGAAATCACTTTCGTAAAGGTAGTATTACAAATATAAGAAAGAAGTCTATGTACCTTCTTTATAATTTAATATTGAGCAAGAATGAAAATGTCTAGACAGAGTATAAAAGAACTGAAATTCATTACACATTTGCTAAACGCTCTCAAAACGTGCTAAAAGCTTTCAAAACACAGAAAAAAATTTATCTGCGTTTTTTTTTATCACAGCATGTGAGACTCGTCACGATTTTCACATTAATAGTGTAACTGCATTCGTTTACTGAATGAGTAAGAACTTACTGGAACTCCTTTAGGCAAAATTAGCATTAATAGTAAAAAATAAGTTGGTTAGGATGAAATGTCCGTGTGCTTCTGATGCTGTCTGTTAAGCAGATATTTAGTACGCCGCCACTTATGTTCGGGCTCTCTTTTCGTGAACAAAGTCGAAGCTCTCCCCCGTCCCCTAGCAACCCGACCCTTTCCCTCAGCCTTTTCGCAACGGCGCAGCCACTATGGTTTCTCCGCTTCAACACTGGCAACAAAAAAAAAAAAAAAAAAACGCGCCCTGAGAAGAAATGGCTCGCGAACTGCTTCGCTTCGAGCGGGTTGGCGCGATGCATAGCTAAATCACTGCACGGCCTAACGCGCCCATCCCGGTGATTGATGGGATTTGGTTTCGCGTGCGCTTCGTCTAAGCGCTGTCAGTGCAACCTTCTACATCCCTGCTGCTTGCCGTCAGTTCAGTGACTCAACTGGCTGTTTGCTTTGTGCGTTTAGCTCGTTACATATGTTGCGAAGCTGTATCAAATGAAGCTTGCTTGATAGCATAAACAGTATGTACCGCCTTTATCTCCTATCTTTCAATGTCCAGTACTTCTTTTACCATAAAGCCACCACCGTGGCTCACTGGCGATGGGGTTTTGCAGCTGAGCACTGTAGATTGTGGACTCCATTAATGACAGCTGCATTCCTATGAAGGCGAAGTACTAAGAATGCTCGAATACTTCTAACTAATCATGCAATGACATCACTATGCATGACGTCGCTTCCAGAAACTCAGTGCCGCAATTTTTTTTTCAAATCTTTCAAGTGTAGCTCCAAGGCGTTAGAGGTAGTTATAGCACCGCTGCATGACTTTTTCATCTTTCGTGTCCACTAGCGCACTGAAAGCTACGCGAGGAGGGTGGAAAGACGGCAGGCCCCGCCCAAAGATAGAGCATTTTCGTTTTTTTTTTCATTCTTTTTTTTACGACCCTATTTCAGGTTCAGGCGCGCGCGTTGCTCTCTCGATGCCAGCTGGGCGTTACGGCAGCCCAGCGTCACCACGTCATTGGAGCTACGTCACCTACAAAGACCAATGAAAGAACGCGATTGTCAGCGGACAATGGGGTCATCGCGGCACTCCTTGGCGGCTGCGGTATGATGATGATAATGATGATGATTTAATGGCATCCCCTTTGAAACGTGGCGGTGACAAATAGTCACCTAGCCTACTTGGCTTAATCAGGTATGCCATACATGTTTTAGGGAAGAAGCTCCTTAGGATGTGGGTCGTTCCCTCCTCTGTAGCAGTATAGTAGTAGTAGTAGTAGTATGTAGCCACCTGTAGTTTTGTGAAGTGTTCACTAGATGGCGTTCCGGTTCCGCTTCCACTTCCGGTTCCGGTTCCACTTTGCGCGCGTTCGATGCGAACGCGGGCAAAACGCCGACGGCGTCGACAACAGTTCTGCGCGTAGCTGGTGCTGCTGCATGTCCAAGTTTATACAGCTGATAAAACTACCTTGAGTCGACCCCATGGCTGCTTCGCATACTACTCAGGGTTCCCCTACGGGAAGATGGTGTAATTGTCCCTCTCGTTCCCGACGCGCTCTCTCTTTATCTCTCGTCCGTAGCTGTGGTTTACCCGAATGATCCCCCGGTGCTTCGCCCACTCATCATCATTCACTTCGTGGATATGCTGTGATTTTTTAATAACGATAGTCTTTCTTGGGCTACCTAAACGCGAGAAACTGTCTGTTTCTTCGCCTGGTGCCTGTCTGCCACTCGATTCAACCGCCCAGCCAAAACCGATTCAACCGCCCGGCGAAAACCAACCAAGCTACTAGCACTGGTGTCACGGTGTCATACACGTCAACATTATACAGCGCAAAGGAAACCTCGGGAGTATGAGGCAAAATATTTGTACATAACCGTGATCCACAGTGTTCATTTAATTAGGACTACACATTGGATTGGTTTTTACGTAAGTAAATGAAAAATCAACGCGTCAGAAATGGTGTCGAACGCATTAGAAATGGTGTCAAAGAGACGCTATGCGTTAAAAACAAGCCAAATGAAGCCGCCGCTCTGTAGCCGGCTTTAAGCCAACAGTAATAAAAGTTCCCAACAGATAGCGCGACAGCATGGCGTACGCGGGAATTTTGAATTGAGTTCAGCAAAATCTCGATTGCATCCACCATGGGTGGAGTGAGAGGGGAGGGGAAGAGCGTGAGGGGTGGGAAGGGGGAGAAGAGAGGGTGTTACGTATCAGGGGCGGCAGAAGACTATCGTCTTTCGACGCCATTTGCCGCAAAGCAAGCAGATATGCTGCCATTTTTTCTAGCGTTTTTGTATACATCTCATTAATCTTTTTTCCCTTCAAATTCTACCTTGTACCGCTATCTACGACTGCAAAAAATCAGGTCGTATCAGTCACTTCCCTGTCTTTTTTTTCCCCACCAATACTCTGTTTCTTGCTTATCTCGACTGCTGACCGGTTGATGTTTCCGTCCACTTTAAACCCAAGCGCTTCTGGATAGTGTACGTTACCTACGGTTCTCACTGGGTGAATTCCTTCGAATTCCATTAGGATGTGCTGAGTGGTCTCCGGGTCTTTGCTGCATCATACGCATACCTCATGTAGTTCCGAATATTTACTCCGGTATGTTTTGGTCCTAATATCTATTTCTATAATATATTATTATATAGTATTTCTCTTTATTATTATAAAGATTATATATATATATATATATATATATATATATATATCTACATGATATTTATCTTTATTATTAATAAATATGATTATTATTTATTAATCTACCATCTATTATTGAATTTATTATCTAGCTTATATCTACTATCTACTATCTCGGAAGCCACTCGCAGTGGACGCAACAAAGAAAAATATCATGTGTAGGCCGGCTGTACAAAGGTGAAATGCTTTTCCTGGCTTTTTGAGATTGTGAACGTATATATTTTTATTTTAACACAAAATTAGCAATAATAATGTTACAGAGAATCTTGTCGCAATCACGAAACCAGCCATTAAGTACTGCTGTACTTCGCTGCTTGCCAGGACGACATTGTCAAGGCAAGAGCAGGCGATTTTTCGCTGTTTTCGACACGAGATTGTCGATTCCCTGCTGCTGTACTTCATTTAAACCCTGTTCATTTCGAACACATCGCTGATTCATCTACAGTTATATGTGCCCACCCCTAATCTAAAACCTCCTCAGACGCACTAGAGGTGATGGCAATAAATAAATAATAATTGGTTCATATGTTCAGAGTAGCCTCGTCTACAGGTCGGCACCGCTTTCTTATGGTACCGATCTGTTTCACGGCGTCATTAATGAACCTCAGGTGGTCGAAATCAATCTGGGCCGCAGACTGCGGCGTTCCTCATAATCCCTTTTAACATCACAGTTTAATTGAACTGTTATCAACACAATTTTATGGTATTTATGTCTTGACCAAAGTGTGTGTGTTCACGGCCTGCCAATTCTTGCTGTTTACGTGGTTGCCTACATTTCTGAAAAGTCCTCAAAACGCCAGGGTATTAGTTGTACTGCTTTAATAGACTCTGGTTAAGAGATTTGTCGTTTACAATTACCAATTTGCCAAATCGGTGACAAAAGAAAAGCGTGTCTAACAAAGCTTTTGCTATTATAATATTTATTCGAATTATGGCAGCTGATATTTCCTAATCACAAAGATCAGAGTAGCGAGCGAGTGAGCTTGTTGATAAGCTATCTTAGAAAGGATTACTGTATCACAGGCACGAGAGGAAAGAAGACAAAAATTGTCTAGACGGAACGTTCTGCGTCATTTATTCTCACTTTTCTTGGCAGCTTTAGCTGTTGGGGTTTTACTCTCGTAGTGGTTATCATGTCTGCCGGTGTCCTTCGCCGGAATCCCAAAGCGCTCTGCGAGAAGTTTATGAAGAACATTTGCAGTGCTCCGCGAGAATTTTAGCCGTGGCGCAGAGATTTCCATTCAGATATTCCACATCTAAGCCACTCCATGGTACAGTAAAGAAGAATACTGTGCCTGGCCTTTTGAGCGCTAAGCTAGTATGAATGTCTGACGCAATGCTCTGCAGCATATCCGTAAAGCAGCGCCGAGATGAATGCATTTAAACAAAGCTAGCGGTAAGAAGTGACAGGTATGACAGGAAAGAGTAGGAAGAAACAGTGCTCTCACCACTTGATGATCATGATCACGACGATCTGAGCATACCATCTGAAACGGGACAGTACCACGTGCCAGCAATATTGCTCTTTAAAATTTTCTGCCACATTTAAAGCTTTAATTTTCTACTTTGACGCACCTCATTCAGTGTAGGAAGTTTGCTTTATTGAATGCTATCTTTTTTCTTTGCACCATCAATCCTCCAGCCGTCTATTACCAGTCAGTCTTCAAAGGAGTTCTGTTTATGTTTCCCCTACTGTTCCAAAACCTAACGCCTTGGTCAAGCGTATGCTTCTACATCACTGGATGGACGCTCTGACATGCTCATGAAATAGGCCCAACATTTTCTGCCCCGCTTGCACGCACTACGCTTACACGCACGATGTCCCGCTTACACACGCCCCTGCACAAATGAAGGCAATCGATTCAACAGTCACTGAACAAGGCTTTTTCATTATCTCGAATGAAACTTGTACGCCAGCATCGGCGATTGTACCTGCCCTACAACAACGTTTTCTTAGTTACGTGTCTCTCATGAATGATCAAATTCATCTCTCCTACACATTTTAGAACGTCTTTAAAATGTCACATCTTATCAGAAGGCATAAAAGTTTTTGTTGGTTTTTCAAACATGCACATTTAAATGTTTCATCGTACATCTTCTTATGCATAGCACTGAAAAAAAGATTGGAAAAATTCGAGGTAGTGTTCCCTATTCACGATATTTTGAGCCTGTGCGAGCCCCTTCTTTCGAGAAAACGATGACACAGAAGGCTATTTTAAGTGCCATGCATCTTCTACATGTGAGGGATCATCTTTTATATTTTATTTTTAATTGATGGTCAGCGTTTACCTTTATATTCTATCAACGTGTACGTGCGCACGTTTCTAATGACAATTACTTGGAAGACCGTGGCATATACGTGCTTGTCACCTTGTGTAATTTGCTTGAGCCTTTTTTTCACCGATATACTGCCATGGATACCCAAGTCAATAGATAACTTACTATAAAAAGAAGATATTGGCAGTAGTAGGCCATTGTACACTGTAGTCAGTGTATACGAGGAGCCTTAGAGTGTACAAGACCTGAAAACTGAATGCTGTGAACACAATCGAGAGCGTCTATGAATTCCGCATCTCGCATGATTTTTAAAGACGCTACAATTTCCAGTTAAATTCACAACACAAGATCGCAGTAATGGGAGACAATTTTCGGCAGGCGTGCGCCAGCTATTTCGTATACGCAAGGATACAAAGATTAAGAGCATAAAATATGAAGCTCGCGACACCAGGAATCTTTCTCCGGCATTCCAGCGTCTTGCAATTGTCTTTTGATGTGACCTTCCTTTGTATTGCGCGGACCCAATTTCGTTTCGTTTTTTTTTTTTTTTTCACTCAACCCTTCAACATTTACCGTCGTTCATCGCTGGTGCTGCCGCGCACAGCACCGGTCGCTTCCAATGCAAAACTACCCGCGCATGGCTGAGTTTCCAATTTTGCCGAAGCAGGCACACTCCGAATAAGGGGTGGATAGGAGGCTGCAGGCAACGACAGAAAAGCAAACAACGGCTCTCGTGCAAGTAAATGTCAGACAACAGCCGCGAAAAAAAAAATATCCAAGGAAAGCGCAAATATCCAGAAGGAAGAGCGGCGGTGGCAACAGCGCCGTCGTAGTGGGCGGATTTGTTTCAGGAATTGGGAGAAAAGGCGCCCGCGCTTGTCCCTCTACATTGCCTCGGTGCACGCCGTTGTCATCCGGTTCTTTGTATCTTAGCAGGCCTGATTTATGTGCTGCTATATAGCGCTGAGACTGTTTCGCTTTGGTTTCGTTCGGCGGGGAGTTTGTGTGCAACGGGAAGAACAGGCGAACAGGAGAACACTTAGGCTTGCTGCCCAAGGAAAAGTGGCGTGGATTGGACGGCAGCAAGGGGGTGTAGGGTGGCGCGTGGGAGACAAAAGTCCCCCCCTCAAAAAAAAAAAAAAAAACAGCGAGGAGTTTGCTGCCGAGGACAACTTTTCGCATAAGAGAGATGGGAGAGATTGCGACACAGTTCATACAGAGACCGGGTTGTGGGAAAAAAAGCACTCGATGAAAAATGGGGACGTCATCCACACAGGTGTCAACCTTAAGATGCAACTTGAAAGTCTAAGTGACAAAGTTCCGCGAAGAACGAGAAGAACCGAAAATAAACTGGAGATGCGATTCTGGTAAGATTCTGGTATAGGAAAACATGAGATAGTCCCTTGTTCTCACAAATTTCCGTATATCAGCCACGCTCACTCATGCGATGTAGTGCACGTTAAAGAACCCTCAGGTGGTCAAAATTGATCCGGAGCCCTCCACTACGGTGTGCGTCATAATCAGAACTTGTTTTGGCACGTAAAACGCCAGAAAGAAGAAGAATATTTCTGCAAGCTGTCGCCTCACCTGAGCGCTTGTTATACGTTTATGAAGGGGTCTTCAGATATGACCTTGAAAAGGCAAGTGGCATGAATAGGACTGTGTTCACTAAATGGAATGAAGCACCCTTTTAAAGCTGCAAGAAATTCTCTTTACCAACGACTGACATGGCCGGAACCTGCCAAGGCAGTGCGCCTAGCTAACTACTCTACGTATGTTCTTTTTTTACCTGTTTCGTAGTCAATTCTATTAGCTATGTAGTAACTATGCAGCTGTAGGCAGAAAACCGGAGGAAAAAGAGCACCAGTAGAAAATCTTAGAAATGGTGATTCGGTTTGATGATTTGGTATGCGTTTCTAACGGACACGCAGACCAAATCATTGGCTAAGTAAGAAATTTTCTCATGTTGATCTAAGTAAGAAATTGAGCTAATGTTGAGTAATTGAGTAATTGAGAAATTTAGATAAGAAATTTTCTGCCAATGTTGTTGACGCCGTGCACAAAGGTAGAAGCAAGCGCATTATGTCAATAACTACAACAGACCACGCCCACGCCATTTCGCATAATGAGGTGCATGCGTTCGCAAAAATTACATTCAAGTGTAAGCTAACACCAGAAAACGAGGGTTTAGATGAATTCTTGTATATTAACAGCGAAGCTGTTTAAGCCAGCCGTAATTTGTGGTGCGTAGCGAGACACTACAAAGAAAGAAAAGAAATTTTCTTGCCGAAGCGGCATTCGAACCCGCGTACGCCCGGTGCCAAAGCAAACGTCGTAACCACTAGGCTATAGAGCCTTTTTTTTTCCTTATTGCCTGGCTTTGACACATAACATTTCGCTAAAGGAACAGTACAATATACTATTACAATATACAGTAGGGGAAGGTGTATTCAACCACCATCGTGCTGGCTGCGTCTAATTAGAATTCACGCAGATCCACAAGCAGCTCTACTCTTGAGAGCCACTCGATGGGTTCCGCTAATGCCTTATTGATTTCAACAAACCAGTGCATGCTCTCACGAAAATAAATTCGTGCAGGCCGTGCATCCTTATCAACGTAGTATTCTGCCATTCTGGACCGACAAATACAGTGGAGGCCCATAAGCATAATGAAATCAAAAGGCACCCCATCCTCGTTATCTACGCTTAAGTACCGAATGCCTTACGGGTCAAGTGGAAATTCTTTCCGTACTGTTCTCTGTAAGACATCCCATAAATAATTGCCTTCCCAACAGTGTAAAAAAAACATGATTGATTGTCTCTGGCTGCTTGCAAATTAAACAGTGTGTTCCCCACGGTAAAAACAATTCCTTTCCCTCCAAAAAATTTTAAATGGTAAAGTTCCGGTGAGTAATTTTAAAAAGAAAGTTTTCGTTCGTGGCGGCACCTATAGAGCGTGGCTCTATAGCCACTAGGCTATAGAGCCACGCTTGCAGAACGTGTTTTTATGCGAACCATATCATTGCGTTCGAGCGTTGTTGTCTTCGTCCACAGCTGGCGCGTCCGCACGCACTCGTGCCAAATATCTGCGAGGTGAATCAGAGGTATTGCGCGCTATGCTCGGGATAGAGATAGAGAAAATGAGAGCGAGAAGAGAGAGAGAGACGCATTCACGGAGCGGGTCTGCTGGAACGCGTTGTCGGCATTGCAACGCGATGTCGGTGTTGCAAGCTGCGCTATGCAACGCGCAGTGATGGCCGTAAGTCCCATACGCGGGAAAAGAAATGATCATCATCATGAGTAATCAGATGAAAAGTTCACGCGCACTTCCGAAAAATGCTGGGCTACGATCGCCCTGCTTCGCTGTGTAAAGCATTGCGCGTCGGAGTGCAAGGTTAAGCGTCTTTTTAGATTGAGAATTTCTTTGAAGTTGGAATCAACATCAGTCTTGCTTTTACCTTCCTTTTGTGCTTTCACTTTCAATCGCTTCGTTACTGCCTAAATGGGAGGGTGCTTATGTGAAGTGTACATAAGTGCCTGTTAGTTTGCGACTCGGTAATGTATATGCAATTTATGCATACATGCGCCGCCAACGGGACATTCCTGACCTACTCCGCAAATATTTCTTAAACCAAGAAACATGTAATAAACAAATGCAAACAAGAAATTTCGCCACGGGAGACGCGTATTCCCCAGAGAAGCATAATACGCAGCGTGCCTATTTAACCTATTTTCTACTTTCTTATCCAGACCGCTTCCAATTCGCGTACGCTGCAGCAGATAATCCACAAAAGGCTCTTTTCATAATAGTATGTAATCTTTGTGTTATTTTGCACTGCCATTCTCACATAGTGCCGGAACTGTATAGGAAAGACTCAGCTGTTTATCGCCAACACGCCGGCGGCCACAGACGCGCGCCAAGAAACGGCGGGTGCCTGCGCAGATATCAGGAGCTCCTTCATGTCACGCTTCCTGTTTCGATGCCGGCGCACATGGTGTATATACGCGTGAGATGTACAAGGCACTCCGGGTTTATAGGCAGCCCCTAATCACCGAAATCCGGCCCCGTTTCGGCAGCGGGGTATTAGCGCTTCGCTGAGCCACTGTGAGACGGATTTCTCGCCGTCACAAAGGAGCAACGCAAATAAGAGAAACAGGACTTGTAGAGAAGAGTGTGGAAGGGGGGGGGGGGGGGGCGAGATGGGAAGGCTTTGTGACGTCTAATACGTACGAGGCCGGCCGCAACTATATAGCCCTCTATGAACCAGTGAGGCCGGACTCCGCCAAACGTCATGCTGCTGTAGCGGCTGTCGAGAGAACGTTAGTTTTTCTTCCGTTACCAAGATTGGCGCCGGGAGCTGGGGATTACGGGCTCCGGATTGAAAACGCGCCGCGTGAGACTTTATCGCGTTTTCTTCTTACCGGGCACACAGTGGTGGCGTGCTGTCCGAAAGGCGGCATAGCGACAGACTTACTATATTCGACAGCCAAATTCCTTTATCACTCTGCACACGCTTGTCGTGTCACGTCATACGGCTGAATGGTATAAGCGCGTAAAGCTGAGCCATTTACCGTACAACGGAAGTCGCAGTCATTATCCACTCTTCGTTGAACACGAGCACTAACATTCGCTGCTTTCCACTTTTCAATATATACATCTACGTGTTTGCCTGGATTGGTAGCGTTCATAAGAATAAGAAAAAGAGCGTCATAGAGTCTTCGAATGTTTATATGGTGCCTTTTTCTCACTCTTCACGGATGTTCATGAGTACTAAAGTACGTTTCATATTGACCTGAGGAGGAGGAGGTGTAGGAGGTGGAGAAGGAGGGGACGAGGATGTTGCTGGAAGCAGGTTGATCTAGACTTGCGGAAGATGCCGGCAATTATTGCTCTGCCCGAGGGCCACTCAAGTGCAGTGCCGTCTGAAGGCCATCACATTGTAACATAAAGTAACATAAGAGCATCTAGTACCACTAGAGGTTTGCACAAGATCGCAACAGGCTGCGCGCCATCCACTCCTCGTAGCCCCGCACGGCTCACTATTCACACTCTATGGCTCAGTATCACGAAGGAACTTGAGGAGGCGCCGTAGCACATCTCTCCTGAATGTGCAGTGTCCTCGTGAAAAAAAAATGTCTCATGCGCTTGAATGTGGAGTTATCTTGCTCTTCATTCTATGTTAACGCTTTACGTTCTCCGGATCGAAAATCAAGAAGGGGTCGATAGATGGAGCTAAATTAGGACTTTACCAAGTAATAGTCGACTTCACCAAGAGCGTCACAATGCATACAGGATGATGACGAACTAAGTCTTGTCTTGCACCGCCACGGTAGAGTTTGCGCTGGCCCTGCGCGAATGGGACAAAGGAGGGGGGCTTCAGTTCTACGAAGTCTCGTAGTCATAGTAGATTGGTAAAGTGGAAACCACAGCGAACGGAAGTGGCTTAAGAGGGCTTGCGTCATCACTCTTTCTGCGTACTGAGGCGCCTTCTTAGGTGGCCTGAACTGGAACACTTTGCGCGCAAGGCTGCCAGCAGCCTCATTGCCTGCTACGCCGATATGTCTGAGGTAGGCACTGGAAAAAAAACGTAAAACGGATGTCTCGTAATAATTTAAGAGCATGTAACGTACGCTGAATGCACTTGTCAAGGGTAACCCGTGTTGTCTGAAAAGAGAACGGCAGGCTGATGTTGATGTAGCACTTCAGCTTTTGAAAGGCTCCTTCAATGGTGACACTTACACATGCCGTAGAAGATCCAACATGGTAATATCGGGCAACTCATGAGACATTGAGAATCGGGATCACATATATTGTTGCACAACCTCCGTTCCTTTTATGAACAGAGCCATCAGTGTACAACTTGAAATGACGATTCTACATTCTGTCAAGGTGTTTGAGCACCAGACATTTTGCTTTTGCCACAGGTGTAATACGCTTGATGCAAATATGAGGCAATGTTGAGCGCACATTTTGCTCCCTCGTATGGCCATGGTGACTCCTGCCGTTCTAATTTTATTTAGAGACATTTCAGGCCAAGTGCGTTGATTGCCACAAAAGCGCGAGATTCAGGCCACCTCTGAAGTCTCGGAAGAAGAGCTATGTCTACATGAGTCTCACTGAGGCGGCACAGCTGCAAGAACATACGTTGAGGTGCAAGGAGGTGGAGAGAGGACGACTGAGACTCGAAGAGGGAGTTTGGTTCGATACAGTCGCACTGCTTCTTGGTTCCCAGCTTTTCAAAATTTTTTCGATGTTTTGTCAACCAGAAACTTTGAATACGTCGGACGAGCCGCTAAGATGCCTTCCCTACGGAGGCCTCTCGCCGCTTCGATAGGAGCCTGCAGAAGAGCCCGATCTGGTAGCAGCTCCGTCACAACTATGCCTGACCTGACACCGGGCCAGTGGCAACCAATTGACTCTGAGAGCAACCATGAATGTAAGCGATATAAGGCTGCAGAAACAGACGAGTCTACGCTTATTGAGGATTGTGATAAAGCAGACATCACAGATCTGGACGATAAAGGCTTCAGGCATGTGCGCCCCCGCAAAGAGAGGACCGCAGTGTAAGCGCAGCGTTCGCTGTAGAGCGCCTGCTACTAGCGCAGAAGATGAACTTAGAGCCAGAGAAATTGCTGTGTTTGGTGAGTCTTCTGGCTTGAATATAGACGGTAAGGTTCTCGTAGAATAACCTATTATCCTGGGGTAGTTAAAAGACAATATTCCACCACTGCATTGATAAGATTATTAACGGCAGCCGACAGTTAACATTCTTTCCGACTACTGCTGTTGACACCTATCTACTTTCGCTTCACGGTTCGGAGCACCTCTTTACAACGTGACACTTCGGCCGCTCTTTTAGCATTTCTTTCGACGATGAGAGGTGATGCGGGGCGATATCAGCAATCTACACACACACACCAAATAAATTACTTATGAAAGGTCTGTTTGAAAACATATACTTTTGCAGAAATGCATTTGCATTGTCTTGGAAAAGTACAGTACAAAGCAGGTCGCAATGGATGCAGCCGTAATTAGTAGAAGCTTGTAAAATTAAAAATAAGCGTAATAGAAGCCAGTGAACAATCAATACCAAGAAGAAAAGCCAAAAAGCGGGGAGAATTTTAATCGCGCAGAGTGCTTCCATAATGATGGCATTAGCTAAAGGGTTTTGCTGTCAATGAGCGCGCCCATAATGGATTGCCCCGCATGGGCCTGCGATGTGTTCAAAGAGCCCAGTCCTGCAACGTCAGCTGCAAAAGTTTGCCGACGGGAAAGTTTAGGTGAGGCTTGTGTACGGTCGGCAAACGGCAGGTTATCGAGAAACATGCTGCGTGGCCAAGCGGCTTACATGCCCAAGGCTCGGACCTTGGGTACAGTGGAAGTACTCTTGACTTTATTACCACATATGCGCCGTTTCCGCTATTAAAAAGCCAAATGCTTGATTAGACCGCCAGGCGATGCGAAGTCAATTTTAGCCTGCGCCCTGACAGCGATAGTAGGCAAAATGTGTAAAAACATTTCAAAGTGCTTAAGCGGAGGCTAGTTCGTATGACACGACTGTACTGTGCATGGTCCGTGTTCGTTTCGTTCGTGTTCGTCGTGTTTCGTTCGTGTCAGTTTTCCTCTGTGTACCACCTTTGCAGCGCCATACACTATACTGTATGAAAGCGCTCCACAATGTAGTAATTCACTTCATCCTTATTACTACTCATAATAGGCTATAAGCTTAAAGAAACGATCTCCCAAAGATATGTGTGTTACTCTATCCTCACATGTTATAGTTATTCAACGGATGGCAATCGCGAACTTCAGATGATTTAGTTGCGAAACCGCTTGGTGGGAAACTAAATGGAAGGCGTAGATATAATGTAGATGTCCGGAAATGTTCAACAAGAAAAGAACAATGCACTCGACTACCAGGAATGGGCACCTGTCCACACATACGTTTTTTTTCAGCAACGTGAATAACAAGTGCCTTAGTACAGCGAGTAGCTGTATTTGCCGTAATGTGTGCTTCATCAGAAAGTAGGAACATGGCCACGCGCAATGTAGCAACCCTGTGCAGTAAGGAGAAACGACCTCACCTCGAAGCTGAATCCATCATCCCCAATATCGGCGGCACGGCTAGTTGTTTGGCCACGAATGTATCAGGACCCCATGCTTGTTAGAGGTGCACCATGCTTGGTGCATGTTATCATCAAGCTGCAGTTCAATGCGCTTGAAAATAGACTTAAAGGAACAGCATCCGCAATACGAGATATCGTTACATATCGTTACAGACATTATACTCTTACCACGGCTGTAATTGGCGAATGCGGATCGGTCCAATTACTGCGAAGGAAGGCCTATTTTTCGAATTATCAAACGATATACGGCGTCAAATGTGCATATTCAGATACTGTGCTGGAGCTTGGTCCTCCACCACTAAGATAGTGGAACGTGAGCTTTAGTCATCATAATCATAATTATTATATTCGAAATCCCCGTGATGACTCAAGCTGGAAGTGCAGCACCACGAGACACGAATATGTGAGCCGCGCAATGCAATCAAGCCAGCTAACTAACGCTCACCTTATCAGCCAGTCGATTGCCATTTCTCAAAACCACACTGTCACGGCGCGAGTGATCGTGTCGGTTCGTCACTGTCAGGTTTATACTTATAATTTTGCGTTTGATTTTGTGAGTTCTTTATGAAGGCAGCATGTATCAAGTAACTTTATTATTATTTTTGGTATTGTTGTTATTGTTATTATGAATATTACTGTTCTTGATGATTATGTAGATGACGTTGTTGTTATTGCTGTTGGTGTTGGTGGTTTATTAACGCGCTCATGCAAGAAGCTTAAAGGGACCGACAACTGACTTTCCAGCAGCCCCCCCCCCCCCCTTTTTTTTTCTTTCTGGCGTAACGGAAATCCTACTGAAGTATCTGAAGTAACTATATCCGCCACAGTTCATTCGGGAAACTCTGTAAATTACTAAAACGTAATTGTCGATCTTCAAAATTTCTTCTACTTATTGTGCATGCACGTCGGCAACAGTGGTTACTGCTATCGATGGCGACAGCAGGTGACAGAAACAAAAGAATTCGAAACGTGTGCAGGTAAGACGGAACAATATCTGTTTTATCAAACGCTGCGATTGCGGCCTCAGAAACGCCGCAACTACTTTTGTCCATGTGGAAATGTCGTGGCCGTTCTTCTGCTTCGCAGAACTTTCTGCCTGCGACAAAATAAGTGGTCTTAAACATGGTAGCCTTAACGTCTTCCCGGGTCCGCAATCACTTCCGGTGTTTGCAAACAGCAAAATTATAGCCTTTGAGATCTTTATAAGAGTTGCAAAGTGCGACTATTGTATGTTCGTGGTAAAGTTTCTTAACCACAACAATCGCCGTTTTGGTAATGTTCTCACGCCACGTAGTGAGTTTAAGGCATTCTATACTTGCTGCAAACACACACATGCATGCACCCTGTGATGTGTGGAGCTCTGGCTGCCAAACTTCCCAATTCACCTGCACATCTTTTTCACCTAGAGACACAAAAACTCGAAAAACACAGTGTGCCCTCTGGCAACAGCTAAACCAGTCCCGCACCACCGTGCTTCTTCCTACCTAAATAAATGGCGCTGTTGTCTTCCTAACGACGCTGCCGTTGTCGCTTCAGCACTTACAAGCAAGTGCGTTGCGACAACGCAAGCGCCACGGAGAAGGAAATCTTATTTCATGAAGAACACCCGAATCACGTCCGCAGCCACAACAAATGCGAAAGTGTTGCGGTGCCTCTCTCTCGGTAATTGGCGGCGACATGAAAGGGCGCCGTACCGCAGCTTCGCAGGAGGGCGAGAAAAAGAAATAATAAAAAGAAAGATCTACGGCATGGCCACAGATATTTTAGTGGACACAACGCTGAGGAAAGTGAGACCTGTCTTCCTTCATTAGTAACAACGACTCATAAGCGGGAGAAAATATTTTGGACGCACAAATTTGGATGGAATGGAGCACAGCACACTCTGCGTCCGTTTCTGTAGTTTTTAAGCTCGTGACTGAGCCCGAACACTCGCACTGTGTTTGAAAGTTTATTAAGTGAGAGAGACTGCAAACAAAAGCAGGCAGCTCAGATTTTTCAACTTCAGAAATTTGACAACACGTCTACAATATTGCTTTCCACATTCTCATCCCTGTGTACTGATATGACGATCTGGTTGCCTTCGTCCCGTTTATGTGATTGAGGACGTGAAGGATAGTGCTTGCTATCGGCTGATTTAATCTTGTAAAGGTTTGTCGACAATTACTCTGCCGGAGCGTCTTGTATTGTGAGGGGGGGGAATGCGTGCCACCGAGTTAAACGTAGCGTAAACAGGTCTAAACGCTACCCAATATATATATATATATATATATATATATATATATATAGATGGAATAACAGTAGATATATATAAGATGGAATAACAGTAGATTTAATCAAAGATGGAGGAGATATCATGCTTGAAAAGCTTGCGGCCCTTTATACGCAATGCCTCACAACTTCAAGTGTACCAGAGAGCTGGAAGAACGCCAACATTATACTTATCCCTAAGAAGGAAGACGTTAAAGAATTGAAGAATTACAGACCCATTAGCTTGCTTTCAGTATTGTATAAAATATTCACCAAGATAATTTGTAATAGAATCAGGACAACACTTGACTTCAGTCAACCAAGAGAACAGGCTGGTTTCAGGAAGGTATATTCTACGATGGACCATATCCATGCCATCAATCAGGTAATTGAGAAATCTGCGGAGTACAATCAACCTCTGTATATGGCTTTCATAGATTATGAAAAGGCATTCGATTCAGTAGAGATACCAGCAGTCATAGAGGCATTGCGTAATCAAGGAGTAGAGGAGGCATACGTGAATATCTTAGCAAATATCTACAAGGATTCCACAGCTACCTTGGTTCTCCACAAGAAAAGTAGAAAGATACCTATCAAGAAAGGGGTCAGGCAAGGAGACACAATCTCTCCAATGCTATTCACTGCATGCTTAGAAGAAGTATTCAAGCTCTTAGACTGGGAAGGACTAGGAGTGCGGATCGACGGCGAATATCTCAGCAACCTTCGGTTTGCAGATGACATTGTCCTATTGAGCAACAATGGAGAGGAATTACAACAAATGATTGAGGACCTTCATCGAGAAAGTGCAAGAATTGGGTTGAAGATGAATATGCAGAAGACAAAGATAATGTTCAATAGCCTGGCAAGGGAACAAGAATTCAGGATCGCCAGTCAGCCTCTAGAGTCTGTAAAGGAATATGTTTATCTAGGTCAATTACTCACAGGGGACCCTGATCATGAGAAAGAAATTTACAGAAGAATAAAATTGGGTTGGAGTGCATACGGCAGGCATTGCCAAATCCTGACTGGGAGCTTACCACTGTCGTTGAAAAGAAAAGTGTACAATCATTGCATACTACCGGTGCTAACATATGGGGCAGAAACTTGGAGGTTAACAAAGAAGCTCGAGAACAAGTTAAGGACCGCACAAAGAGCGATGGAACGAAAAATCGTAGGAGTAACGTTAAGAGACAGGAAGAGAGCGGTGTGGATCAGAGAACAAACGGGGGTAGACGATATTCTAGTTGACATTAAGCGGAAGAAATGGAGCTGGGCAGGCCATGTAATGCGTAGGATGGATAACCGGTGGACCATTAGGGTTACAGAATGGATACCAAGAGAAGGGAAGCGCAGTCGAGGACGGCAGAAAGTCAGGTGGGATGATGAGGTTAGGAAATTCGCAGGCGCAAGTTGGAATACGCTAGCGCAAGACAGGGGTAATTGGAGATCGCAGGGAGAGGCCTTCGTCCTGCAGTGGACATAATATAGGCTGATGATGATGATGATGATGATGATGATGATGATGATGATGATGATGATGATGATGATGATGATGATGATGATGATGATATATCACACCGATAACAAGGAGCAGTTGTTGAATACCACCGCTCCACCAAGTTCGCCCCGTGCCCAACGAGAATATTTCCGGCATGAAACGATTGCCGAGGCTTATTACACTTGCTACAAGTCACCACTCTTTGAATAGGCCAAATAAATTTTAGGAAGTTCAGGAGGGGGCGAAACTCCTCTCTCCTGGTAATCCACTGCAATTGCGAGAAATGTAGGCCCCCGACGGCAGTGCATGGACCCATTTATGTGCTCAATATCACCGTCGGGTATTTTTTGTCTTTGTGTTATCTGCAACTGCTAAGTTGCAGATAACAAAGTCCAAAATAGCAACCTGCCCTAACAACCTGCAACCTAGCAAATAAGCAGTTGAGGTGTCGCTTGCGAGATGCCCCACTTCCTTCTCATTATTGTCGTATACGGAACAACGGGTGAAAACGTTGGACGGCGAAAGTGACAGTGACCAAAGGCGAAACAAAAAGACAAAAAAATAAATATTTGTTCCAGAGCAACGTTCTCTCTTGAGAAGAAATCTCATTGCTCGATCTGTTGCCAATTTTTAATACTTATTACCCCAGCCCTGCATAACTGTGGATGGCTAGACTACCTAACTTTGAAGAGCCAGACAAAGGCTGCGTTCCAAACGAAGAACCTAATGACAACACGCATCTAATTGTGGCCCGCGTCCCCTTTAATCAGTAGTTACGTAACATTGCAGGGTCACTCGCTTTGGATGTCAGCAGCCATATAGCAGAAAAAGAAAACATCAAACAAAGGTAAAGCAGTCAATCTGATCGCTTCCTCAAGGCACAATAAAGGCTAGGCAGTGTCTTTAATTGCGTTAGAATTGAGAAATAACTTCAAAAGGCATGGTTGGGCAAAGCTGAGAACGTGGAAAGTTTGCCAAACTTCCTTGATGAACTCTAATGGTGCCCCACATGATAACCACATAAAGTTTAATTTCATTATCTAATGTCTGTTTCGAAACGACTGGAAGAGCAGAAAAAAAATATCAGCCTTGCTTTCTGTATTGATTGCACAGCCGCCATAGAAAGAAACAGAGCGAATGAAAAATAGAAGCAACACCTCGGAGCAAGTTAGATGCGGAGGTAGACTGCGTCGACTGCCGAAGCGGTTGCCGATAAATGTGGCGGCTTAGTCACAGAGCCTAGAAGACAAAAATTTCAAAAGTTATCAAGTTATAATATAAAGCCTTGTCAAGAGTGCTTTAAATTAAAGCTTTCTTAGCCTATTTTACTCTCTTTGGTGACCGTTTCTAACCGTTATTGATTAGCTGCCAAAGGACGTTGATTGACTCCGAGTGGAAGATGCCGCTGAAAGGTACCACTTTCTCCGCAAGGTTCACCAATGTGACTGAGGTACACATTGGTCACAGAAATTTGCAGCGTCTTTGTTGCCGCAATGCACTATTTTTCCTTGCTGGTTCGTGAACGCTTCACATACACGATTCCCACAGTGCGTGGGATCTGCATAGTTTTTTTTTTAAGCGAAAGCATCAAATGGCCATTGATCGAGCGAGAAAACCGGCTGCGTCTGTAGCAGCGCAACGGCACCTACATTCCCATTGGCTGCGACGCCACGGTGCACGAGCGCGCCTCGACGGAGCCGAGCGGACGAAAGGGAACACCTGCTGCTGCAGGAGCGCGCCAAATGTTGCGTGAGGGTAGAGGGCGTCGCCGCGTCGGTGGCATGCAGCGTTGGCACCGAAAGCTGCTGCTGCTTGCTGGCTCGGGCAGCACCTATACCGCTGTGGTACATAACTCGCAGCGAAAAACTCGAAAGACCGTTCAGAGGCGTTCAATTGGACATTAACGGCTTCACGTTCACAACTCATAACAAGTGTTTAGATGTCCCCGGATTTTTTTTTTTTTTCATGTCAAGGGGAGTTGGGGAGCAACTTTCTTGTAATTTTTTGGCAAGGCAGCTGCCAAGAAATTTGTTTCTTTAGGAAGTACATTTTAAAGTGTACATCCATAAAACACTACACACAAGGACGTTCAGAATATGGGAATGAAACTACTAGACTGGGCGGGGCATTCACTAAATTACCTGATATAAGTAATCGAACTATCACGCACAAAAAGGAGGGAACGACAAACTATGTGTAGCATAAATAAACCGACCAGAAAAGTACGCCAGCACATATGGGCCTAAATTTTTTGTTTCTCTAATAGGTTCAATGGTAGTGGACCGCACAAAAGTCGAAAATATTCTGTGAAAACGTTAATATAGGACCTGGCTAATGACGAATGTGCACTACGTAAACTATTTTTGTAGGAAGGAACAAGTTACAAGCCCCATTCTATCCCCCCCCCCTTCACCCCCCCCCCAAAAAAAAAGACGGTGCTGATTAAAAACATCCTCGTAAAGCTGGAGAACCGGTCCACGTTCTCGTCACTAATACGGACTAAGTTTGTGTGCGTGTAAACGAACACTAGTTTATTCAGGGGACAAGGTTGTCAATTTCATGCAAGCATAGTTTCTTGGTGTAAATTCCCACAAGCCAAACCAAAGACTTTAGCTTGTCGATAATTTATCTGGGCAACAGATGCCATGTCAGACTATTCAGTCAATAATAGGACTCTGTCAATGCTTGATTTATCTGTGCATCAAACGAGCCAATCATTTGAGTTTGTTGCCCGAATCCAGGAATGTCGCTGCACTGAAGAATGCTTATCACAATGGGTATAAATAAAGTGCGAACAGAAGTGGCGACGATGGAAAGCATGGTTTTACGGAGAAAATACTAGGAACCAGCTCTGATAGATTCGTATTAACAATGATGCGACTTGAACAGTTGGCGTAGCACATGCCGACGGCTTTAGAAGCAATCGAGTCAGCATTAACGCATTCTAGAAGTCATAAAGCTTTTGGGATGAGCCATAAAGGACTACGAGAAATAGTCTCCATGGAGATGACATGCATTAGATGTTTTTCCTCAATTTATGTTTTTACTCACAGTTTATGGAAGACGCGTATGTTGGATCGCATTGCAGAGCCATTGTTTCTACTAGTTTTCAGTTTAGTCAAATGATTGTTCACTTGGAGGACATCTACGATCTAACGCCCCCCACCGAAGTACCCCAGTGGTTATGATGTCGCACTGCTGAGCTCGAGGTACAGTTTGAATCCAGGCCACGGCGGCCGCATTCCGATGGGGCCTGAGTGCAAAAACGCTCGTTGTAGTGCACTGAGTGCACGTCAAAGAACCACAGGTGGTCAAAATTAATCCGGAATTCCCCACTACGGCGTGCCCGGTAATCACATCGGGCTTATTGCCCGCAAAATTCGCGAATTTAATTTACATTTACGTTATAGAGTTTCAACCAGTGTGTTATGTGTTGGATATCGTGTGTGCAGTTTTCACATACAGCGTTATATTGATGCAATAAATACTATTTCAGAAAAATAAAATATATCATGGCGCGGGGGGTAGTTACTCTCTTATGCTGTAGGACTGGCTTCATTCCCCACAGTGTTAGTATCATGACATATACCCAGCCCACCATGGCAAAGTGTGTGTGCGTAGGGGGGGGGGGGGGGGGGTCATAAGGCCATAGTCATTTAGTGACTATGGCCTTATGGTCGCTACGGTACACCGCCATAGGGTGTATCAAAGGTTGGCACGTTTGGCACGGTTGGCACGTGATACACCCTATGGCGGTACACCGCCATGGTGTATCAAAAGCTGCCCTGAACAGTGCCAACAACGTCCGTCTTTACCCAACTCTGCTTCGAAAATAGTCATGTTCTTCCGACGAGTAAGTCACGCGCACCCTTTCACTTTTACTACAACTATCGTGAAGTGGCGGTTTAGTACATATAATTGTCTACACGGAATAGAAAAAGCCTTCGGACGCAAGACCTGTTAATATCGTGGCAGAGTGAAGCCAAGTTCTTCCTGCGGAACACGTTTTCTAATAGTCCACTGCAGTGAACACCATGCATGACAGGAACACATTCGTATGAGCGTTTTCTGAGCAGTGTAGTCATTGCTCCTTTCACTTTCAATTTCATTGTTTTTAAAGCGAAGTTTTCTATATGTCTCACTCATTCGTCCATGAGTGCCAAAAACGCACTGCAGAAAAGCTGACTTACACAATCGAACAACGGCTGCGCATCTGCGCACGCAATAGAACAACAGAGCACGACATACGTATCATAGAACACTACAGTTTACATTCGCAGTTGTACCGATAAAACAATAAGAACTGCAACACCACGCTACCCAGATGAACTGTATATATCTACATTGCATTACGTGCGTCATGCAATTCATTCCTAGCCGTCACCATGGATAGGCCGTGGGTGCAGCACACGGCAGAAGAGCCTGCCGTACGTGAACGTAAGCGCGAGCGCGATCATGCCCGTAAGGCCGATCCCATGTATAGGCAACGGCAGAACCTCTGGCTGTCTACCACAGCGATCACAAGGCAATACTGTGCAAGTGTAGAGTCGTCCCTGAAAGTGTGTGTGTGTGTGCGTGTAATCAACGGCTACATGATCTAAACTAGAGGCTACACAGCTTAACAACATGTGTCTTCATTCAACTTCAACGTTAAAAAGATACAATCCTAAACAAGCAATCAAATCATATATGCATCGCATCGGGTCACTCAGCATTTCTTGGGTTCGTTGCGTGGTCGTTCGCTTTGGACTTAGACTTTAATTCAGTTTGCATGGGAGAAAGCTTCGCGTTGAACCATCTTTTTTTTAAGAAAGTAGCTTTGATTTTTTTATATTTGCCGCCTATTTTCATGTGATAGCTCTTTCTTCATTATATTATACAGTGACGCATTAAGAAGAAACAATCGAA